>NC_090751.1:85788941-85921962 GCF_036898095.1 Palaemon carinicauda
TGCGGGTGTGCCCAACAGCGCCATCTGTCGACCAGATACCCAGTTCTCAATGTAAACAAAGACTCAATTTTCTCCTCGTCCCACAGCGTCTCTATTGGGGAGGAAGGGAGGGTCGTTTAATTTATATATTCACCGGGTAAGTATATTCAAAAATTTATTTTATAATTAAAATATCATTTTTAAATATTTAACTTAGCCGGTGAATATATAGCTGATTCACACCCAGGGTGGTGGGTAGAGACCAGTTAAATATGTTTACATCTTATGAGCTAAGAGTTTTTATTTCATTTTAGAAGTTATCAAAATAACAAAAACAAAATAAATAGGTACCTGGTAAGGAAGTCGACTTGAACAATTACTCTGCCTTTTAAGTACGTCTTCCTTACGGAGCCTCGCGATCCTCTTAGGATGCTGATCGACCCCTAGGATCTGAAGTATCAAGGGTTGCAACCCATACAACAGGACCTCATCAAACACCTAATCTAGGCGCTCTCAAGAAATGACTTTGACCACCCGCCAAATCAACCAGGATGCGAAAGGCTTCTTAGCCTTCCGGACAACCCAAAAAACAACAATAAAAACATTTCAAGAGAAAGATTAAAAGGGTATGGAATTAGGGAATTGTAGTGGTTGAGCCCTCACCCACTACTGCACTCGCTGCTACGAATGGTCCCAGTGTGTAGCAGTCCTCGTAAAGAGACTGGACATCCTTTAGATAAAAAGACGCAAACACTGACTTGCTTCTCCAATAGGTTGCGTCCATTATACTTCGCAGAGATCTATTTTGCTTAAAGGCCACGGAAGTTGCGACAGCTCTAACTTCGTGTGTCCTCACCTTAAGCAATGCTTGGTCTTCCTCACTCAGATGTGAATGAGCTTCTCGTATTAACAATCTGATAAAGTAGGATAAAGCATTCTTTGACATAGGCAAAGATGGTTTCTTAACTGAACACCATAAAGCTTCAGATTGGCCTCGTAAAGGTTTAGTTCGCTTTAAATAGAACTTAAGAGCTCTCACAGGGCATAAGACTCTTTCTAGTTCATTGCCTACCATATTCGATAAGCTGGGAATATCGAACGATTTCGGCCAAGGTCGAGAAGGCAGCTCATTTTTGGCTAGAAAACCAAGTTGTAGCGAACATGTAGCTTTTTCTGACGAAAATCCGATGTTCTTGCTGAAGGCATGAATCTCACTGACTCTTTTAGCTGTGGCTAAGCATACCAGGAAAAGTGTCTTTAAAGTGAGATCTTTCAGGGAGGCAGATTGTAGCGGCTCAAACCTGTCTGACATGAGGAATCTTAGTACCATGTCTAAATTCCAACCAGGTGTAACCAAACGACGCTCCTTCGTGGTCTCAAAAGACTTAAGGAGGTCCTGAAGATCTTTATTGTTGGAAAGATCTAAGCCTCTATGCCGGAAGACCGATGCCAACATGCTTCTGTAGCCCTTGATAGTGGGAGCTGAAAGGGATCGTCCTTTTCTCAGGTATAAGAGAAAGTTAGCTATTTGAGCTACAGAGGTACTGGTCGAGGATACAGATACTGACTTGCACCAGTTTCGGAAGACTTCCCACTTCGATTGGTAGACTCTAAGGGTGGATGTTCTCCTTGCTCTAGCAATCGCACTGGCTGCCTCCTTCGAAAAGCCTCTAGCTCTCGAGAGTCTTTCGATAGTCTGAAGGCAGTCAGACGAAGAGCGTGGAGGCTTTGGTGTACCTTCTTGACGTGTGGCTGACGTAGAAGGTCCACCCTTAGAGGAAGACTTCTGGGAACGTCTACTAGCCATCGAAGTACCTCGGTGAACCATTCTCTCGCGGGCCAGAGGGGAGCAACTAGCGTCAACCTTGTCCCTTCGTGAGAGGCGAACTTCTGTAGTACCTTGTTGACAATCTTGAACGGTGGGAATGCGTATAGATCTAGATGCGACCAATCTAGGAGAAAGGCATCTATATGTATTGCTGCTGGGTCCGGGACTGGTGAGCAATATATTGGGAGCCTCTTGGTCATCGAGGTTGCGAAGAGATCTATGGTTGGTTGGCCCCAAGTGGCCCAAAGTCTCTTGCATACATCCTTGTGGAGAGTCCATTCCGTTGGAATTACTTGCCCTTTCCGACTGAGACAATCTGCCATGACATTCAAGTTGCCTTGGATGAACCTCGTTACTAGTGATATGTTTTGACCTTTTGACCAGATGAGCAGGTCCCTTGCGATCTCGTACAACGTCAGTGAGTGGGTCCCTCCTTGCTTGGAGATGTACGCCAAGGCAGTGGTGTTGTCCGAGTTCACTTCCACCACTTTGCCTCGAAGGAGAGACCTGAAGCTTTTCAAGGCCAGATGTACTGCCAGCAGCTCCTTGCAGTTGATATGCATGATCATTTGACTCGAGTTCCACAGTCCTGAACATTCCCGACCGTCTAATGTCGCGCCCCAGCCTACGTCCGATGCGTCCGAGAAGAGAACGTGGTTGGGAGTCTGAACAGCCAGGGGAAGACCCTCTCTTAGGTTGATACTGTCCTTCCACCAAGTCAGGCAAGACTTCATCTTTTCGGAAATGGGGATCGAGACCGCTTCTAGCGTCTTGTCCTTTTTCCAGTGAAAAGCTAGATGGTATTGAAGAGGACGGAGGTGTAGTCTTCCTAATGACACAAATTGTTCCAGGGATGATAGCGTCCCTACCAGACTCATCCACTTCCTGACTGAGCATTGTTCCTTCTTCAGCATGTTCTGGATGCAAAACTGGGCTTGGCTTATTCTGGGGGCCGACGGAAAAGCCCGAAAAGCTAGACTGTGAATCTCCATCCCTAAATACACAATAGTTTGGGATGGGACCAGTTGTGACTTTTCCATATTGACAAGGAGACCCAATTCCTTGGTCAGATCTAGAGTCCACTTTAGATCCTTCAGACAGCGACGACTGGAAGAGGCCCTGAGAAGCCAGTCGTCCAAATAGAGGGAGGCTCGGATGTCCGATAAATGAAGGAATTTGGCTACATTCCTCATCAGCCTCGTAAACACAAGAGGAGCTGTGCTTAGGCCAAAGCACAGGGCTTGAAACTGGTAGACAACCTTTTCGAAAACGAATCTCAGAAAAGGTTGGGAGTCCGGGTGGATGGGGACGTGGAAGTAGGCGTCCCTTAGGTCTAAAGAGACCATCCAGTCTTCCCTTCTGACCGCTGCTAAGACTGACTTTGTGGTCTCCATGGAGAACGTCTGCTTTGTGACAAAGACATTCAGAGCACTGACGTCTAGCACCGGCCTCCACCCTCCTGTCTTCTTTGACACCAAGAAGAGGCGGTTGTAGAATCCCGGAGATTGAAGGTCCGAGACTTTGACCACCGCTCCCTTCTCTAGTAAAAGAGACACTTCCCGTTTCAAGGCTCGTCTCTTGTCGTCCTCTCTGTACCTGGGAGAGAGATCGATGGGAGACGTTGCTAGAGGGGGTTTCCGTACAAAAGGGATCTTGTACCCCTCTCTGAGCAACTTCACAGATTGTGCATCTGCGCCTCTCTTCTCCCAGGTCTGCCAGAAGTTCTTGAGTCTGGCTCCCACTGCTGTCTGAAGATGCGGGCAGTCAGACTCTGCCCTTATAGGACTTGAATCCTTTCTTCTTTCCTCGTTTCCCTTCGGCACGAGCACCTCCTCTGCTGGAGGCTCTGCCACGAAAGGGCGGAATAAAACGGGACGCTGGAGTGTCCATCCTTGGTCTAGCTGACAAGGTAGGCAAAGGGGGAGCTTTGCGAGCGGAGGACGCAACAAGATCGTGAGTGTCCTTCTGCACCAATGAAGCGGCTATTTCCTTAATCAGGGCTTCTGGAAAAAGGCACTTGGAAAGAGGAGCAAAGAGAAGCTCAGATCTCTGGCACGGTGTAACTCCAGCTGAAAGGAATGAGCAGAGGTTTTCTCGCTTTTTAAGGACTCCGGACACAAATGATGCAGCAAGCTCATTAGACCCATCACGTACGGCCCTGTCCATGCAGGACATAATGAGCAAGGAAGTCTCTTTCTCTGTCGGAGAGATCTTTCTGCTTAGGGCTCCTAGACACCAGTCTAAGAAGTTAAAAACTTCGAAGGCCCTAAAAATACCTTTCAAAAGGTGGTCCAGGTCCGAAGATGACCAACATATCTTTGAGCGTCTCATGGCAAGGCGGCGGGGAGAGTCTACAAGACTTGAGAAGTTGCCCTGGGCAGAGGCAGGAACTCCCAAGCCGAGAACTTCTCCCGTGGCATACCAGACGCTCGATCTAGAAGAGAGTCTAGCAGGGGGAAACGCAAAGGCTGTCTTCCCTAAACTCTTCTTGGACTGCAACCATTCTCCTATCACCCGCAAAGCTCTCTGGGACGAGCGTGCGAGGACGAGTCTAGTAAAGGCAGGAGTGGTAGACGGCATGCCTAACACAAACTCTGACGGCGGAGAACAAGGAGCCACAGAAACAAACTGGTCCGGAAACAGCTCTTTGAAAATGGCCAAAACTTTTCTAAAGTCCAAAGAGGGTTGAGTAGACTCAGACTCGTCCAAATCTGATTGTGGTTCATCTATGTGTGCAGCAACATCATCATCAGAAAGTTCCTCATCCGACAACTGATGAGGAAACAGCAACGGAGTGGGTAACGGCTGGTTCGCTGAGTCCGGTCGCACTGGTGCATGCGTGACTGAGCCGGACGCAACGTCATGGAACTGCTGCCCAGTCTGTGAGCTGGCAACAACCATGGCAGCGCGGGGACGCACAGCGTCTACTCCAGACTGTCTGGACTGATGTGGGTGCGCAGTGGAAACCACACTGGGTTGCGGAGGTTGACGCACCGCGTCAAAACAAAGCAACTCTGACGGTTGTTGAACCTCCAGAACGTCAACGGCAACCTCCGTGCGTCGCTTAACGTCAACATGCGGCTGGTAGATCACACTGGAACGCATGGGTGGAGGAACTCTCTCAACTGGTGTGCGTGAGAAGGTTACCTCAGCGTCCACAGGACGCACAACCGATCGTGTGGAAGGTTGTAGGCTAGGTACTGCACTAGCTGGTGCGGCAGCAACCTTCTCCGCACGAAAGTCCTGCATTAGAGACGTCAGTTTAGACTGCATGTCTTGCAGTAGAGACCACTTAGGGTCTACGGGAGCAGGTGCGGCGACAGACGGTGTTACTGTCTGAAGCGGTACCGCTTTGCCTCTCTTAGGCGGTGAGCAGTCATCGGATGACGGCAACGAGTCCGAACTGACCCAGTGGCTACAACCGGGCCGTTGGACTTGTGCTGAAGGGACCGATTTGCGTTTTAACGGTCGCGAGGCCTTGGTCCAAGGTTTCTTGCGAGAAACACCTTCAGAAGACGAGGTATAAATGGGCTCTCTCGTCTTAGTTAGGTAGGAGCGATCTTGGGTAGATACGCCCGATACCACGGAGGGAACGTCTGTTCGCTGATTACAGTAAAGCCTTTCGAACCCATGTGTCGTACGACATTGCTTCTCCCCTGGACTTGGGAGCTTGCAAGAGGTCCCGGACTAGGAGGACGACAGGCACGAACAGACGAACCCTCAAGCGCAACACTATCCACAACACTATCACTCGGCACTTTAGCACTTCCCACTGCACTTTTGCACTTAAGCTCCTTCACATCCGCCATGAGCTGATTACGGTCACTAGCAAGGGACTCAACTCTCTCACCCAGAGCCTGGATGGCACGCATCATATCAGCCATCGATGGTTCCTGAGTGCCAGGAGGGGGGTTAGGAGCAACCACTACAGGGGAAGGAATAGGTTGTGGGGCATGAGGAGAGGATATATCAATAGAACGAGAAGAACTTCTCCTAACTCTATCTCTCTCTAGCCTACGTGTATACTTTTGAAATTCGATAAAATCGAATTCCGAAAGGCCAATGCACTCCTCACACCGATCTTCCAATTGACAGGTTTTATCCCGACAATTGGAACAAACAGTGTGAGGGTCGATAGAAGCCTTCGGAAGACGCCTTGAACAGTCCCTAGCATTGCACTTCCTAAATTTGGGGACTTGTGAAGGGTCAGCCATTTTGAATTGGTCAAGGGAAATTCCAAAAAACTATCAAAAAGTCATCAACAAAGAATCCGTTATCAAAAAGAGTTCAAGGATTTGTGTGAAGAGAAACCCTGCACAGCGAAAGCTCAAAACTAGAATAAAGTACTTCACCAATTAGATGTGAAAAACTCCAGTTTAGCAACAGCGAGTAAAGTACGTCTTGTCGACACCTCGACAGAGAGAAAATTGAGTCTTTGTTTACATTGAGAACTGGGTATCTGGTCGACAGATGGCGCTGTTGGGCACACCCGCAACCTGTGTAGCGATCGCTGGCGAGTTTTTACCGTAGAGTTGTCTGTCGAGCAACAGAGTTGCAGCTATATAATCACCGGCTAAGTTAAATATTGAAAAATATAATTTTTCTAAAATCTTTTGTAATACTTAATGCTGCGTACGATATTTTCAAATCAAAATATAATTTTGATACTTGCATAGTAATTACATAGCTATACAGTCTTTATAACAACTGAGGTTTGGAGTTGGCAAGTGAAAATGAAAATAAGAAAAATCCCTAAACAAGACTGCAGCCCCAAGCATAATCATCCACATAGGTAAACAGGGTAGGCCATATGTAGCCTACTATCTTTCTCAATGTCATGGGGGGGGGGGGTTAGAACTACGTGACCATTGTGTAATTCGTTTTTTGTGGCCAAATATCATTTCTTTACATTCTTACCAAAAAGTTACATAGCTGAATCCCAAACTTAAATGGAGGCGAGTCGAGTTAACCCAAGTAAGTATGCAATACAATAACTATTCTTTTAGCCTGTATATGTGCCAAAAGGATTTCACCAGACAAATAGCTCAAATATGAACTCTTGCTGTTTAAGACATCACTGATTGCGAGTGCAGGATCACTTTACAGTTTGATCATAGAACCTTATTCAGGAAATGTGACCTAGTGCTAGAGATAATTCGACCAATAGTGCACAAGACCGTTAGCTACAAACTTATGTCATAAATGTAACCTCCTACACACATATACCTCCATACTTCCTTTAAAACAGCAATCATAATCAATTTAACAGCATAGTATAGAAAAGGAAGCTTAAGGGTTTTACAGTTTCCGTGCCATGAAGCACCCTACTGCAATCAGAGGACCTGAAGTACAACAATGATTAGATGTCACTGCTACACTTTTCCAGTAGTGGTGGGTAAAACTTACGCTGTCATATCACATTTAAAAAGATCTAAGTTTTTTTATGTTAGAATTACTTCTAATGTTTTCATTTTTTTTGAAGTACTGTCTGTTGTTGTATTTACTTTTTGTGAAAAAACTACAGAATTGCCTAACTTATTTATATGCCATGCTAATATAAAACCAACTGGGACTTGGTATGCATTATTCACTTCTACATTTTTTGTAATGGGAAATAATAATTCAGTATTGAAACGAATCTGTATTCAACCATGTTTTTAGAGTGAATTATGGTCGAATACCAAAGTGTTTCTATACAGTATACAGAAAATTTATTAAGCTCTAAAAGGGAACTTGTTTATATAACAAGTTCTACAATTCTATTCATCTCAATTTGTTTACAAGTCTCATAAATCATATGCTGTCATAATCAGTGCAACAAAATTCCACATGCATCAACTTCGTGCTTTTCAGCTATTATGTAAATTTTTTTATTTACCATATGATTTTCATAATTTATTTACATTAGTAAAGTACCTTTTTGCCCTTCAAGGGTTACTGTCAATTTTCTTTAGTTAGAAACAGGTTGGGCAGCAAGAAGATGGAAGAAAGGAAGTTGGAAAAGAGGTAGAGTAGAAGTCTACGAATCAAGTGTAGCTAGGGGCTGAAGGAACCTTGCAAAAATCCCTAAGTAATGCCTACACTGCACCGCGTGAGGTGTATTGATGGCACTAACACCAGGCCATCTGATTTTGGTGTTCATTTAGCAATTATGGTTCAGTTAGTTGCAAATGCAACAGGAGTAACCATGAAAAGCTATGGAAACTACACTTGCAAGCTGCTTGCCATACTTTCTAGTTTTGCTTCTGCTTCATCCCATCTAAATGCCAGTCATTGTTAACTTTAACATCGCTACACTTATTCTAGAAGACAGTGGTCACCCTTTTGAAAGGGGTAGGTATATTCAACAGAGTAGTCTTTATTTCTTAGAGAATAATATTAAGTAGTAGTCCTCTGCTAACAGTCTTATCTTCCTGCTGTGGGAACTTGTCTTCACTGGTAATTCACAGGTTCACATTGGTTATAAGCTTCACTTCATGGAGACAACCGCCTTCCTTATCTCTACATATTGTGAACTTCAAAAGGCAGCCACACAACCCACATAAATTCAAGGTTTTAGATACACAGGTTCCACTGATAAGTGAAAAGCTAATGATTGAGGTGATGGCATATAGATCATTGGGTTTCTGGTCCCAAAATGACAAATTCGAAGATAATTTGTATTTTTCCTAACCATACAAACCTTAGCTATTTACAAAGGGTTTACTTTTAGCGCAGCTGAAATGACGAGCCAATAGTTTTTAACGAGGGTTAATTACCCCCGCGTTAGTTAGCGGGGGGTGGGGAAGGGTAGCTTGCTACCCCTCCCCCCTCCACACACCGGTGACTTGCTTCACTTCACTTAGAGGTAGGACTTGACTTGGGGGTCAGGGATGGCGGGCACATATGTGTAAATAGCTAAGGTTTGTATGGTTAGGAAAAATACAAATTATCTTCGAATTTGTCATTTGTTCCGTAACCGAAATACAAACCACGCTATTTACAAAGGGTGACTTACCCCTTAGGAAGGGTGGAAAGTCCCCAGCCTTACTGACTTCGGCTTGCCCGGGGGCTCGATCCCTTAGTGAGCAGCACTAGAGAGAGGGAGCCCCTGTACCTCACAGGTTCCTAGCATCGCTAGGAACGAGTGGCCTACATAAGTAGTGTGAGGAGGAGAGTGTGACTCGTCCTATGAAGTTGACCTTGAGACCTTCAGATAGGAATTCTAGGATAGGACGTTCCCCATACCACCTCGTCAGGGTATGGGAGACGCAACAGTATTAAGCTTAATACTAGGAGCACAAAGAAGCATGGGTTACCTGCAGAGGTCGAGGTCAGCTATGCGAGGACCAGGATGCTGCTTCCCCAAGAGAGGGGAGAATGAAGAAAGAAGTAAGGGTCAGACATACTCTTTCATTCACACAGACTAAGACCGGGTAACAACGCCCTCAACCTACTGCTACTTGTCCAAAAAGGAGCCTGAGGTTAGACCAGCTGTTGTGCAGCCACCACAGGGCCGATAGAGAACGTATCGAGGCTCCTGTGGGTCACGTCTTGCAGGTAGTGGGCTGTGAAGGTCGTTTGACGCTTCCAGACCCCCGCTTGAAGTACCTGCGTCACAGAGAAGTTTCTCTTGAAGGCCAGGGATGTAGCAATACCCCTGACATCGTGGGCCCGAGGGCGACGTGACGGAGGAGGGTCAGGATTCAGGGCATGGTGGATAACCCTTCGAATCCAAGCAGAGATGGTGTTCCTTGTGACCCTCCTCTTTGTCCTGCCTGTGCTCACAAACAAAGCTCGCACATGAGGACGGACTGCAGCCGTTCTCTTCAAGTAGTACCTCGGACACCTCACTGGGCATAGTAGCAGCTGGTCTGGGTCGTTTGTTACAGAACGGAGACTCGCGATCCTGAAAGAGTCGAACCGAGGATCCGGCACTCCAGGATTCTGAGTCTTGGCCACAAACTCAGGGACGAACCTGAACGTTACCTCCCCCCATCCCCTTGAATGGGCGATGTCGTACGAGAGACCATGAAGTTCACTAACTCGCTTGGCCGAGGCCAAGGCGAGTAGGAAAGCCGTCTTCCAAGACAGGTGGCGATCGGAGGCCTGGCGTAATGGCTCGAAGGGAGGTCTCTTGAGAGACCTGAGAACTCGAACCACGTTCCAAGGAGGGGGTCTCACTTCCGACTGGGGGCAGGTAAGCTCATAGCTACGTATGAGTAAAGAGAGTTCTAGCGATGAAGAAATATCCACGCCCTTCAATCTGAAGGCCAAGCTTAAGGCTGAGCGATAGCCTTTCACTGCCGAGACAGAAAGGCGCATTTCTTCTCGCAGATACACAAGGAAGTCCGCTATTGCTGGAATAGTGGCATCGAGTGGAGAGATACCCCTTCCACGACACCAACCACAAAAGACTCTCCACTTCGCTTGGTAGACTCCCTCAGAGGACCTTCGCAGGTGCCGAGACATTCTCTCCGCAACCTGTTGCGAAAAGCCTCTCTCCGCGAGGAGACGCTGGATAGTCTCCAGGCGTGAAGCCGAAGCGAGGCTACGGCCCTGTGAGGGACACCGGAGTGGGGTTGTCTGAGAAGCTCGTGTCGTGGAGGAAGCTCCCTTGGGAGTTCCGTCAGGAGTTGCAGAAGGTCCGGAAACCATTCCGCGTGATGCCATAGCGGAGCTACTAGAGTCATGGAACAGTTGACCGATAGTCTGGTCCTGTTGAGCACCCTTCTCATCAGACAGAATGGTGGGAAGGCGTACACGTCGATGTTGTCCCACCGTTGCTGGAAAGCATCTTGCCAGAGTGCCTTGGGGTCCGGGACTGGTGAGCAGTACAGGGGCAGCTTGAAGTTCAAGGCTGTCGCGAACAAGTCCACCGTCGGGGAACCCCACAAAGTCAGGACTTTGTTGGCTATCTGAGGATCCAAAGACCACTCGGTACTCACTATCTGCGAAGCCCTGCTCAGACTGTCGGCGAGCACATTCCTCTTGCCAGGAATGAAGCGAGCTGATAGTGTTATCGAGTGGGTTTCGGTCCACCTCAGAGTCTCTACTGCAAGATGGGATAGCTGTTGCGAAAAAGTGCCTCCCTGCTTGTTGATATAAGCCACTACCGTGGTGTTGTCGCTCATCACCACCACGGAGTGACCCGCCAGGAACCGTTGGAACTGTTGAAGGGCCAGAAAGACGGCCTTCAATTCTAGCAGGTTGATGTGTAGGCACTTTTCTGATTCTGACCAAAGGCCTGAGGCCCTCTGGTTCAGAACGTGCGCCCCCCACCCTTCTTTTGACGCGTCCGAAAACAGAGTCAATTCCGGGGGAAGGACGAGAAGACTCACTCCCTTTCGCAGGTTCTCGTCGGCCAGCCACCACCGCAAGTCCGTCTGTTCCAGAGACCCCATTGGGATCAGAGTGTCCGGGGAATCGGATCCTTGATTCCACCGGGACTTGAGCCGCCATTGAAGGGATCTCATCCTGAGGCGGCTGTTTGGAACCAGACGGGCCAGGGAGGATAGGTGGCCCAAGAGACGCAACCACGATTGGGCGGGGAGTTCTTTTCGCCTGAGGAAAGGTTCCGCCACCCTCCTCAGCCTTGCTATCCGGTCGTCTGATGGAAAGGCTTTGTGGAGATTGGTGTCTATTAGCATGCCTAGATAAACCAGTCGCTGGGACGGCTGCAGAGAGGACTTCTCGAGGTTTACCACGATCCCCAGATCCTGGCAAAGATCTAGAAGCCTGTCTCGGTGTCGAAGAAGGGTCGACTCCGAGTCTGCTAGGATCAGCCAATCGTCTAGGTAACGAAGGAGACGAATGCCGTTCCTGTGCGCCCAAGTCGAAATCAGGGTGAACACTCTGGTGAACACCTGAGGAGCTGTGGAGAGACCGAAACACAGCACCTTGAACTGGTAGATCTTGTTGTCTAGGCAGAATCTCGGGTACTTCCTGGAAGACGGATGGATTGGGATCTGGAAGTACGCATCCTTTAGATCCAGTGTACACATGAAGTCTTGTGGTCTCACCGCAAGTCTGACTGTGTCTGCTGTCTCCATGCTGAACCGGGTTTGTTTGACAAACCTGTTCAGAGCCGAGAGATCGATGACGGGTCTCCAGTCTCCAGTAGCCTTCTTTACAAGAAAGAGTCGACTGAAGAAGCCTGGAGAGCCGTCCACGACCTCCTGGAGAGCACCCTTCTCGAACATGGTCTTGACTTCGGCCTGAAGGGCCAGCCCCTTTGCCGATCCCATGGCATAGGAGCTCAACGACACTGGATTCGCTGTCAGGGGAGGTTGAGATGACGTGAACGGGACGCGATAACCTTGGCCGATCACCGAGATCGTCCAAGCATCGGCCCCGAGATGTTGCCACCTGCGGACGCAACGCTGAAGGCATCCCCCCACAGGTGGACACGCAGGGGGACTGCCACCCCTAGGGCTTGCGGCCGCGGCCGCCACCCCTAGAAGTCTTGCCTCCCCTGGAGGACTTACCACCCCTCTTGACCTTGGCTGGAAAGGGCTGGGGCTTAGACACCACTTTCTTAGCTGCCGGTGCCTGTTTTGGAGCCTTACGAGGCTGTTGCTGCTGTTGTGGCGGGGCTGGAGGCTTATAGGGCCGAGTTGTAAGGGCCCTGTGGAGGAGGGAGTCCGTGCTGGATTTCCTCCACCTCTCAGCTGTTCGCTCCAAGTCTTGAGGCTCAAACAGGCTCTCCCCCAGGAGGGAGGCATGTCGGAGCCTACACACATCTACGGCGGGGACCTTCGGATGGAATCTCTCGGACACAGCATCGCGACGCTTCAACACCGAGTTGGCCCACAGGGTGGTAACCTGGTGCGCCAAGAACTCGATGGAGCGGGTGCCCGAGAGCAAGAAGGTCTCTAGGGCCTTCCTATTGGTCTCCTTGGACAAGTCCTCAGATCGCAATAGGATGCCCAGAGATCCTAACCAGAAGTCCAGCCACGAAGTGGCCTGCATGGCACACTTAGCGACCTTCTCGTGGTTAAGGATCTCTGCCGCCGAGAACGACACCTGCCGGGCAGAGAGTTTCTCCAAGGGAACTCCCTTCGCCAGCTCCTCCACAGAGTGATGGAGCGGAAGAGCGAGGTTGTGCTCACCCAGGATCTCGAAATACCTCCTCTGCTGAAGGCGAGGAGGAGGGATGAGTTTGTTCCCGGCAGTGGAACGACTGGAGGAGGCAAGAAGTGCGAGCTGAGCATTGGCCCTAGCTCTGGCACTCTTCAGCCCCCGAGACCAGGGCAGAGCTGCACTGGTCTTAGGGGCCTTCCGAACGTCGAACACTTCATCCAGAATTGTGTCTTTGCCTTCACGGGGGGGGATGACTGGATCCGTAAGACTGTTAAGTTGCCTTATCAGGCTTAGGACCTGCCAGAAGGCATGTTCGGACTCTTGCTGTTCTCCTCCCTGTGGGCTGGCAGCTAAGTCTCCTGCCCCAGGAATCTCTTCCTGGGGTGATACGTGGACATTCCCCTGGGTAGTCATGGGTTCCTGTCGAATCCTTGCAGAGGATTTAGGGATGGTCTTGGAATCCTTGGGCTCCCTCCTAGGAGGGATACAGGATCCCAACAACGAGGTTCGAGGGGCCCCTTCCTCACGAGACAATTCTCCTGCCTGAAGCGAAGTCTCCCCCCCTGGTGCCGGGGGGAAGACTACCGGTCCACTGGACTCACCTGAGGACGGAAAGGCCTCGTCCACTGGAGAAGGAGAGAGTACTCGTGCAGGAGAGGGGACCCTCGAGACCGACCTCTTGGGAACCAACTTCGCCCTGGGGGAAGTCACCACGAAGTCCACTCCTCTCTTTCTCTTCAGCGTAGGAGAGACAGCCGCTGGTTTGGTACCCTGGCCGGCGAGTGCTGGTTTCATAACCCTCACTAACGCCCGTGCCAGCGGACCAAACCAAGTCTGCTGCTCAAAGGACACAGAGTCCGAAATCCTCGCTAAGGTGAAAGGGATCGGGCGATCCTTTGGAGTGGACACGACGGTAGCCTACCTGCCTGAAAAGAAGGTGGGGAAGAATGCTGTAATGACCTGTCCTCGTCCTGCAATACCAACCTGTGCTTGGATGGAGGTGATCCCGAGTGCCGTCTAGGAGCACGCGTCCCTGCTGCTACCACCGGCTTTGGAATTCGCCGCGAACTATGGTCGCGCGAGGGTGAACGGTCGCGCAAAGGCGAATGGTTGCGCGAGTGATCGCGCGGGCGCACAGGCGAGCGGTCGCGCGGGCGCGCAGGCGAGCGATCGCGCGGGCGCGCAGGCGAGCGATCGCGCGGGCGCGCAGGCGAGTGGGCGTGAGGGTGGGCAGGTAAATGAACACGTGTCCGAGGCGACGAACGCAAGCGATGGCGCGACGGCGAGGGATCGTGCTGCCGCGTAGGTGAAGAAGATCGCTGGCGATAATGATCACGTGATGGTAAGCGATGGCGAGCAGCATGTGAAGGTGAATGATTGCGCGCAAGAGGGCGGTCGTTCAGGGTTGCGCGATGAGGAGCAGCATGCGTAAGCGGGCGATCGTTCAGGGTTGTGCGATGGCGAGCAGCATGCGCCGGTGAATGATCGCGTGAAAGGGTGCGATGGTGATCAGCATCCGCAGGAAGGCGATCGTTCAGGGTTGTGCGATGAGGAGCAGTATGCGTAAGCGGGCGATCGTGCAGGGTTGTGCGATGGCGAGCAGCATGCGCAGGTGAATGATCGCGTGAAAGGGTGCGATGGTGATCAGCATCCGCAGGAGGGCGATCGTTCAGGGTATTGCGATGAGGAGCAGCATGCGAAAGCGGGCGATCGTGCAGGGTTGTGCGATGGCGAGCAGCATGCGTAAGCGGGCGATCGTGCAGGGTTGTGCGATGGTGATCAGCATCCGCAGGAGGGCGATCGTTCAGGGTATTGCGATGAGGAGCAGCATGCGTAAGCAGGCGATCATGCAGGTTCGTGCGATGGCGGGCAGCATGTGAAGGTGATCGCTGGCGAACTGGTGATCGCTGGCGAGCTGGTGATCGCTGGCGAGCTGGTGATCGCTGGCGAGCTGGTGATCGCTGGCGAGCAGAAGGTCGACGCGTGTCCTGTGAGAGGATAGGTTCACGAGCAGGAACGGGAAGATCGCTGGCGCGTTGGCGAACATGTGTTTCTGACACACGATGGTGAGCAGGGAGTTCAGCAGGAACTAAAGGGTGGTCAGAGACCGCAGGGCGATGGTCCTCAAATGAGCGCTGACGCTCGGAAGAGAGCTGACGAGCAGGAGAGCGCTGGCGAGGGGGGCGAACCTCAGGAGAGAGCCGACGAGCAGGTGAGCGTCGGCGAGCAGGAGAGTCTTGGCGAGCAGGAGATCGTCGACGAGCAGGAGATCGCTGGCGAGCAGGAGAGCGCTTGTGCGCTGGCCCTGCTCGCGTAAGGGAAGAATCCCTTAGCCCCGAAGGGACCGTTGCCCGTCGGGTGACGAGTTCTCCAGAAGGCGAAGATCCGGCAGGAGATGGAGAGCGGTCCGCAGAGAGGTTCAAGGAGGGCGGAGTAGTCGGTTGAGGCTGACGAGGAGAGTCCCCCCCGGAGGACGAAGACCCAAAAAGGCGCCTCTTAGTCCCCCTGTAAGGGGAAGGGAGGCCCTTGTGGCGTAGAGGGCGGTGAGCCTTACGGCGGAGGCGGCCTCGGGGGAGATCGTCGGGACCATCGGTCCTCCGAAGGGGAGTCTCCTTCAAAACACTTCCCTCAGAAGGAAGCTGGGCAGCAGTCGAGACCGAAGGACTCACTTCCCCCTTCGAAGGATGCACGGAAGGAGGAGGAGAGCCTAGAGCACCATCACCAGCAACAGCACCTGCGTCGGAAGGCCCAGCCACGTCGGAGGCCTCTGTCACCACGACGTCGACAATAGACAGAGGGTCTACCTCCGCTACCACCGGCGACTGTTTAACAGCGGCCCCCAACGAGACAAGGTCAATAAGAGCGACCCTGGAGGGCAAGCCCTTAAGCCCCAGGGACGACCAAATCTGCAACAGATCATCACTGGATAAAGTATTATTATCAATAACCTCCCCCGGAGGAGGAGGGGGAACCGCCTCGCTATGGGAGGCGACGCCCTCTCCCCCCACCCAAGGTAGGGAAACAGAACAAGGGCCTGCGCTCCCACTCGGACGACTCTCCTTAGGAGGCGGACGAGGGGGAGCTTCGGAGGAGGTTTGGGCGGCGGAAGAAGAGTCCCGAGAACCTTCCTCCTTCAAGGCTAACCCCGGAGGAGAACGGTCTCTCTTGGACTTCTTCTTACGCCGACGGCCAAACCTCTCCCACTGGGACGCAGACCACTCCCTGCACTCACGGCACATGTTATCCTGGTCGCACCGTCGGCCCCGACATTGAGGGCAGAGGGTGTGAGGATCCGTAATCACGTCCGACATGAAAGTCCCACAAGGACGGCCGGCAATCCAGGGCATGTCCGCATATTAAATAAAAGAAAATAACTGAAGGTCAACTTCCAACCAATCACACAAGCTGTAAAGAAAAAGAAGAAAATTAAAGGCTGTCACGAAGGCGATGAACAGACACGTCTGATCACCGCCGAGCCAAAAGTGAAGTGAAGCAAGTCACCGGTGTGTGGAGGGGGGAGGGGTAGCAAGCTACCCTTCCCCACCCCCCGCTAACTAGCGCGGGGGTAATTAACCCTCGTTAAAAACTATTGGCTCGTCATTTCAGCTGCGCTAAAAGTAAACCCTTTGTAAATAGCGTGGTTTGTATTTCGGTTACGGAACAAAACTTAATTAAAAGGGTCAGTCATACAAAAGAGGTCCTTTTTTCTACAAGAGAAAAAGTTTGTCAAATTACTACTATATTGACATGAATCAATACATAAGAATATTTTATAATGTCCTGCAAGCTTTAAATAATATTTAACTATTCTGTAATGAATTATAAATTATCTTAATTCCAAAGTAGCCTGGATGAAAGACAACAAAACAAACCTTATCATATTGACAGACAACAACATTTTCAGTGTCAAACATATCCGATGTGTCGTCGTCACTGACATCATCTTCGGAATTCAAGGGTTCCTGAAATAGATTGAAATTCTATATAGCAAGTAATGCAGATTCAACATTAAAAGATATCTGTATAGTGCATTCGTAGAATTACAGTAAGAAATAAAAAAAAATTACTATTAAAGCTGTACAAATAGTAATCTTGATAGAAATTAAATACATATTAGTATACTTTTCTGTACTCATCCAATTTTCATATAATCAGGGCAGGTCTTCACCGACTGGTTCACAGGCGTCTTAAACAGCTGGTCTATCAGCTACCAATTCACAGAATCATCTTCCAGTAATACTAAAATTTCAATACTTCCAAACCCATCAATTATTGTGTCTACATAAATTTTATGTATTTTCCAGGTTTCTTTCACTTTATTCCAAAAATTTCCATTTTATCTTTCTGGTGTGCAGAAATTCTTTCCTAGCTTTCCAAATCGCCTAGTGACTTTGACATCTACCTATTCTCCTAAAAGGACCTCTACAACAATCCAGTTTCTCCACATATCACACCAAACACCTCTGCTGACTTTGGTATTCTTTCTTTCCTTCAGTTTTCACTCAATACAGTATCTTATGGTATTTTCTTTACATTTGCCAACATCACATCTCAACTTCCTTATCTCTATTCTTTTGAGAGCTGTTCAACTTTTCTCTAATCATGAAGTCAGCACAACATCAAACTGTGTAAGTATTGTCAAGCATCATACAAAATGGGGGATCAAGCATACCCCCAATTTCAATAACACCAAATTGCTCTACATGAATTGCGCATGACAGCTCTCAGCTCCAGTTATTTTATATATACAATTACCACTTTTTTATATATACAATTACCACTTTTCAAGGAAACACACAAGCACATATGATATACTTTAAGTGAGATAAGATTTTTTGAGACCTAGTCTACTAGCGACTGTTGACATTATGCAACATGGAAATTTTATGCTTTTGATGTCAGCTATAAGTGTAACTTGTTCAAGATCAATTGGCTTAACAACGAGGTTGTTACCTGCTAACCCTGTTGTTAAAGCTAAGTAATTGTATACATAAAACTCTCCATTTCTCAGGATGAAATTACCATCTATGAGGAGGATAAGCACAGAATGCAAGTGCACCAATAAAATAAACTTCCATTTAATCAACACGAGAAAAAAACATGTGGGGCCAAGGCTTCTCATAGACATTGCATAAGAGCACAGGTCTAATCTTCAATCAGCTATTCAGAGAAACATGGTCTTTGGCTAATTTGCCCTTACTGTAACCCATAATCGACTACCATGGACAGTAACGCTTTACATGGCACACTATAGTCAGTGGTAAGGTTATGTTAGAGCAAAAGCTCCTTGAAGTATGCTTCTCATCTGTCAATGTTCCATAGCTTAAATTTTCTTCAAATTTCAATTCCCATTCATGAGTAAACACAGAGAACCTTAACATGGCCTAGGAATGTGATTTGGTTGACTTGCTAAACTAGGAATAATATATCATTCAGCCATTAGGTATATAGTACATTATTTCAAACGGTAAATTAATAGACAAAAATACAAGAACAACTACAATATGTACCTCTTCTACACCTTCAGCATCTTCCTCATCCTCATCTCCATCTATAGAGTTCTTCTCGGTTTCTGCATCTTTATCATCTTCATCGTCATCATCGTCATCTGAGATTTCAGAGGAGCTATCACCAGTTCCATACTGACCATCCACCTGTGAATATATGATACCATGAAAATATGAGTATATTGTATATAGCGGACTGTTGGTGGTTTGTGACAAAATATTGTACATGAGGTGGCCGCAAATAAACATGGCACAATAAAAATAATGAAAATTAAAGTGTAAAAAAAGGGAAAACATTAAAAGTACAAAGATGGAAAATATTAACCCTCCATAACAAAATTAAAAAAAATCAAAATTCAATTTGTGAAATAGATTAAATAAATTACAGTACTGCATACAGCATTATACCTCCAGTGTCTGTTTAACATATGCCGTTATGACTTTACATTGGTCATCCTCGAGTATAAATACAAAAATATATTCCACCTTACGCAATTTTACCCTACCTTAAGTAGGTTTCTATGTCATTCAATAACAATGAAGTGCTGTACTTACTAATGTAGACAGGCATCTGGTACTGTAATAACTACTTTTAAATGTGTAATCTGATGGGTTATTACTGTACTATAAATATAAATGTATCATCAAGTGACGGATCAATTAAAGACGTAGGGCGGGGTATTACTGAACCATTTATTCATAACTGTAATCCGAAGTGATGAGTGGAAAAATATAATCATAAGGAGCAAAATATACCTGCGTAGCTTTTAATCTTTCGTAAATAATTTTGTCCAAGACTTCTTTATCTGCATCTACGGAAACCTGACTATCAGCATTGCTAGTTGATGGCTGATTTCTCAGGCTTCGTGCTGTGGTTGATAGTGTGTTTTTCTTCTTGGGAAACTTTTTATCAGGAGTTGGACATATTGGTTCATCACATGCTCCATCCACCTGTAATAAAAAAAAATTTGATTTTTATCATAAAATGAAATCTTATTGCATACTTACCGAACATTTATATAGCAGTAAGTTCCCTACGAATGACAGACAATAGATTCAAAACTACCACGGTGGCGCCGCCATCGCTGATGTAGGTGACGTCATCTCCCTCCACTCGAGGGAGCTATAGGTACAACTGTCCAGGTAACATCAATTCGTTCTGCCCAGCCATCCACCAGTGGGGAGGAGGGAGGGCTTTGATAAATAATTGTTAGGTAAGTATGCAATAAAATTTCATTTTATAATAAAAATCCATTTTATTGCAGTCTCTTACCGAACATTTATATAGCTGATTACCCATTGCAAGGATGGGGGGCTGTGGATGTAAGTTTTACTTCGACAATCGTATATGATTCTTGAAAATAAAGTATACCCAAAAGCACTGTTAGTGCCTGTTGTACCTCATCTTGTAAGAGAGCTACTGCAGGAGAATACTGCCTCTGGTCGGTGCTCATCTTACATAGTGGAAGGCTTGGAATATGACCAATGGGTGCCTCTCCATGGATTGGAAGATCCTCGTAGTCATGGTGTTCACCGGTGACTGAACGAAGATACAAGAAAAATATCACCCTTGCCCTGGGCTAAGACCAGAAATAACCAACATGAAAAAACTGTCACCTACACCGAAATAAAAACCTTTACCCACCAAAGCTAACACTAAAATGATTGGTGAGTACTCCAGGTACATTGTACCCCCAGACTTCCCTTTAACTCGCCAACCTTGGTACAAGGCGAAACATAGGCTAACAGAGGGAATAACCCACTATGTCGTTCCTCCTAACACCATGCCAGTTACCGAAAGTGGATCGAGAAACTTACAATCTTCAAACACTGTTTCGATTTCTTTCAAACAATGCATAGCAAACACATATTTAGATCTCCCAAAGGGTACTTCGTAGAATAGCGGATAGCGACTAGTCGTGTCAAAAAGCGAGAGAAGTCACTACCGGTCGAACTTCATGGGCTTTCACTCTCAGTAAAGGAAACCCTGCGTCGTTAGCTAGAGAATGTGCTTCTACAATTAAATCTCTCAGAAAACTCTGTTCTGCAGAAATATCTCAATGCCTGCACGGGACATAAGAGTCGTTCTTATTCTTCCTGGCCTATCAAGTCTGTCAGCTATTTGAGAACAAATTTTTATGGCCACGGATTAGTAAAGTTGCGCGAATAATGTATGTGCGACGAATCGCAACATTATTGCCGAAGGAATTTTGATCGTTGATTAGCAGTAATATTTTCTTAAAAGAAAACGAACATGTTCTCAAACAAAATATACAGTTAAAGAGGCGATCATTACACCTTTGGTTTACCCCTCCTGCGTATGTGAGGGGCTAGCCAGTGTTCATTACACAGAAAACGGATGTGTGGTTACCTGGGAGAGAGTTTGAAACGTTCGTAAACATAATGAAAAGTTGTCCACGCTGTTGCTATCGTTCTTTTAACGTCAGCTAACAACGTTCCTTCGGGACTAATTGTTCAAAACAATAACCCTGTAAGGATAGAATAAAAGGTCTCGGAAGCCTATCGTGTAAAAAGCACAATGACAGGGGAGGCTGCCTCCATCAAACGGTAGAACCGAGTTTAAGACAATAACCTCGCGGTTTTGTCTCGGCTAGAGCGCATGCTCCAGGAAGGCCTACGGCCTTTATGAATTTTAAACAACACCCATTGAAGTTCTGTAAACACTTCTCAGGAACGAGTCTCCCGAAAAGGGTGAAGTCTCGTATGTGAGAGTTTGCTTCAAGAATGCCAGACATAATTGCCATCGACCGCTTACCCAAAGGGGTTGCCATCGAACGCTTTCTCGCTAGTGAGAAAACCTACTTACTTTTACTTTTATTTTTAGGCGTTTATTTCTCGCCCTCCACCAGACACTAAAGAGTCTGTTCAGGCGGGCCTTGATGTGTGAAAATAATTTCTTTCCAGTTTATATTTCGCTCTGTATCTATTTTCAGTTATTCGCTAGCATTTGAATTCAGGCTTAATAGTTTTCAGATCACTATTATAACACTTTCCAAAGAGATAAGTTTTCAGGTTTTCCTTGAAAGTTGCTATCGTCTAAATCAGGCAAAGCCTGCCAGGGAAATGAACTGGAATGTGAAGAATTTTTTATTCCTTGCTCATTTCCGTCTGCTAACCAAACCACTCAAAGTGGGAAGGTGGAGGAAAAAATGACGGTGATTCGTTCGAAAACGAAAGGATCGGTGCTCGCGAAACCAGACTGGCTAATATAGTAATCAGCTGGGAGCGTAGTGACGTAACAAGTCACACCTTTGGAAGGCCCATCCCGTATAGGAGGGGAAGTCGACCATAGAGTTTTCAGAAACCTCTGGATCGCGGAAACCGAGAGATTCGGACGAGAACCTAGGGGTTCAGAATCTATTTATGAAAACCTTTCTCACGATCTTAAGGAATGTTGTGCCGAGAACCCACAGGAACTCTGTCGCTGATTCCTGACAGAATTTTCAGGAATCGTGTTACGTGACCAGGACCCAAAGGAACTGTCATAGTTACCAGTAGAGATTCGTAAACCCTTAGGCAGCAGGCATCCCTCTGTCATCAGAGTAAAACTCTTGATGACAATAGGCACGCGCGAACAATTCATGGAATGAGTTTGAAAACTCTGTCATAAGAGTAAAATTCTTGTGCACTCATGAACACTTCGCGCAACGAGAATTCGAACAATCCTGTCATAAGAGTTGTTCGCGCACTTCAACTGATTGCGTGCGCACCAATATGGTCCTGCGCGCCACATATCCATTCTAACGGCAGTACTTGAAGGCAACTTAGTCCGTTCGCCAACACGTTCATTTTCCCTTGAACAAATTGAGGGATAAGTGTAACCTGACCAGGTGTAACCACTTTCCCCGAGGAGTTAACGCTCGCTTAAATATTTGCGGTGCTGTCGAGAGGGCAAAGCTAAGAGCTCGAAACTGGTAGGTCTTGCCCATGAACACAAACCGAAGGTATTAGAATGTAGAAGTATGCATCCTGCATATCCAGGAATACCATCCAGTCCCCTTGATGAAAGGATTCCAACAGTGAACGAGTCGTTTCCATATTGAATTTGGTCTTCTGGACGAACAAATTCAGTGCGCTTACATCCAGTATGGGCCTCCATCCCCCCGATGACTTGGGGACTACGAACAGACGGTTGTTAAAACCCCGGGGATGGTCTGTCGCTTATCTCCTCTATGACAGCTTTCTGCACGAGAATCTCTATTTCTCGGATTAAGGCTATAAACTTCTCCGAGCCTGAAGAGCAGGCGGGTAATGTGATGGGAACATTGGATAGAGGCAGAGTGTCTTTGAAAAGAATGGAGTAACCGAACCGGAGAATTTGGGTCACTCAGGGCTCTGCCCCTCTACGACAACATTCCTCCCAAAAAAGGCTCAATCTGCCCCATATCGGAACACGAAGGACTGAAAAATCACTTGGATGATTTCGTGTCGGGTTTGGTCAAGGACTTGGTTGGGTGTCGTAAATTCGATCGAGGCCTGACACACGGTCTAGACCTACCCCCTCGAAAGGGTTTCTTCTGCAAGGGTGATTCCGAGGCGGTAGTCGTCACAGTCGAGGGTTTAACCCGCTTAGAAGACTGGGCAAGCAAGACATTAGTAGACTTCTTTTCCAGTGCGGACAGAATCTTGGTCACTATTTCTTCAGGAAACAGTTGATCCTCGTCGAGAGGAGAAAACAAAAGTGCGGACTTCTGAGGCGAAGCAACTCCTTTCAAAATAAAAGAACACCAGATTGTCTTTTCTTGAAAGTCCCGAATGCAAAGAGAGAGGCCAGCTCATCGCAACCATCCCAAAGTGATTTGTCGGCACAAGACAAAACCCCAAGCCAGTTCGATGCCAGGTCTTCCTGAAGAGTAAGGCAAGCCTCTATTTTCGTAGCGAGGACTTCGGTCGTCCAGTCCAAGAAACTCATAATTTTTTAAATCTTGAAAATATTCTTTACCAAATAGTCCAACTCGGGCGATGTAAAGAATATTTTAGCTGCTGCAAACGCGGACCTTCTAGTTGCATCCACCAAGCCAAAGAAGTCCCCCTGGGAGGAGGCAGAAACTCCCATAGGTTCCTGGTTCCTTATTGCTCACTCTGCAAAATTATTTTGCGGGCACTCTATCACTTTATAGATAGGTGCAAAGCTTCTAAGCTTTTTCTTGTTATTGCTATTAAGTTTAGATTACCGTAGACCCTATACCTCTTCTTAATAAGCTTCAACAGAGGATAGGCGAAAGTTGCTTTCCAAAGTTCTCTCTTGACCTTCAACCAATCTTCTATATCACGAAGTGAATGTTTAGCAGCCTTGAAAAGAATGAGCTTCGGGAAAAGAGGATCGAAATCCTTCCTTCTCATCAGTAAGATGGAAGCAGCTGGGAGCGACTACCACGAAGTAATCCGGGTACATGTCGAGAAGGTTTCAAATAACACAAGAGAAGGATAGAGTTCGCTCTAAGTCCTCCTCGTCATCCGAAGAGATAGACGACAGAGATAGTTCTTGATTCGACTCATTATTCTTCATACATTGCTTGTTTTCTTTCATCCAGCGCATCGGCTCTTGCAACTGTTGACGTAACAGAATTAAATTCTCGTCTTCTTGAGTTGAAGTCGACGTAACTGGGGTCGTGGATTTCAACACGATCGCCACCGGAGGTCTCGCGCCAGTCGAATTATCTGTCGCATGCGAAGTCGAAGGAAAAGTATCGACATCTCGATGAGTCGAAGATCTCGACGAACTCAGAATCGGTCGCTCCGCAACCGAGTCGAAGGCAGCTGTCGCTGTGGTAAGAATAAGAGGCGAAGTCCATGTAGCTACGCTACACGACGGGCGAGAGATATCTACTTCTCTGTACCCTTCACAGGGGGGCGGATATAGCACCTCTTCAGTCGAACGTCTCTTTAACGGACGTGAGACTGAAGAATCACGCCACTTACAAAGTTTAACCGGCGACGAATCACTCGACTCTGTCGATAACTGATTCCTAACTACACACCTTTCCAATGGTGTTTAGTCGAATCCTGCTGTCGCACCACAGGATCGAAGGAGGAGGCGACTGTCTGTGGGAAAACCCCGATAGTCTCCCTTGGACCTCCGGTATGTCTTCTCCCCGAGGCAGGGGAGCGGGACAGTGACCTTTGTCTAGGAGAACAATCGGGACAAATAGCCAACCCCTCAGATAGCACTGCACTGACACTTTTCACTTTACTAGAAGTCTTTCCTATGAAAGACTTTACAGATAAACCTAACTGCACCACCGTATTAGCTAATATATCATATTCTTTTCAAATTTAGACTCAAGGCTGGCAATGGTGTCAGGAGAAACTCTACGGGAAGTTGGCAAAGGAGAGACAGGAGCAGGAGTAGGAGGACTCAAGATGGGAGACATAATAAGAGGAGAAGGAGAAGGAATAGGAACAGGTGCTTCGATGAAGAAGCAGAAGAGGCTAAACTAGACTTATTTTCAGCTCTAAGAGCAGCCTTCCTCTTCCTATCCTTAATTACTTTCCCAGAGTAAGAAACAAAAACTTTCCACTGTTGTTCACTCCAATCCTTGCATTCATCACAAGTAGATTCTTTAGAGCACTCACAACCCCTACACTTAATACACTTAGTGTGCGAATCATAAATTAGTGTAACTAACCTAGTTTTGCACTCTCCGGCGCAAAACCTAACTACTGAAACACTAGAGTCCGACATGAAGGTAATACCACAAGATAGCATAAAAGAAATTCATCTTCAATCCTACAAACACGGAGTTGAATACTTCACCGATATTGGAGAGATAATAATTCCCAACAAATGAAGAAAAAAGTCTGCACCAGCCACCAATGTTCACCAGAACCCGGCAGAGAACAAATTGATGTTACCTGGACAGTTGTACCTATAGCTCCCTCGAGTGGAGGGAGATGACGTCACATACATCAGTGATAGCGGCGCCACTGAGGTAGTTTTGAATCTATTGTCTGCCATTCGTAGGAACCTACAGCTATATAATTGTTCGGTAAGACACTGCAATAAAATAATGAGAGTAGAAACATAGAACCAATCACAATAATTATGAAAAAGATAAAAAAACAAAGGAAGCCTTATACTGTATACTGTACATCTAAGCATATGTTGGGAAAAGGGCCTGTGAAACAGCACAGCAGATTAAGACTTTGAAAATGGATTTATAAATTTGGGTCAAAAGGCAAGCAGTGGAGCCGAGAGGGCCATTCAGCGCCTGTGCGCAATTGGGGGGAAGTCCGCAGTTGCACTGAAAAGTGAAAGTTGAGAGGCTGGACAGCAAGATACAAGAAAGAATGTGGGAATGGAGATACAGTATAGTAGAAGGCTAAAAAGAAAAGGCAGCTAAAGGCTGGAAGGACACTCCTAAGGCCTTTGAGTAATGTTCTAGCATACATCACTTACAGTGTATTAGGGACTTTCAAGGAGGAGGAGGTTGGTTGGCCAGAATTTAATAGGTTTTCCGTAGCATCCCTTTGGTCTCGGCTACATTGCTCTCTACCTTGTAATTTACTGCAATTACCATTTTCTTTCAAAAGAATCTTCTGGGAAGGCTCTCCGAGTCTCAAAACAAGACTCAGTGGTTTAATTGACATGCTTAATGGTCAAATCTGTAACAATAATCTGGTTTCTGAAAAAAACCATCGGAAATTATATCCCTTTACATATGGCAATATTAATCTTATGATTTTATCCAAAGACAAGAAAAGGAGTGTACTGTACGTAACAACAAAATACCGTAAAAAACAATCTGAGCATTGAATAATGTCAGTGATGCAATATTGGGGTTCTTATTAGAGACTAGATATTATTCTGAGAAAAACTTCAAGATCTTTCTAACACAATGTTAATTCCTGGATGGTACATACCTTATTGGATATTCCAGTAAGTACAAGTTATCTGATGCAAATTTATAATAAAGTTTGCTAAAATATTCTACTGAAATACCATTATTATACCTGGTTATTTGATATGTTGTTGTACTGAAGAAGCTGTGCAGGAAGTGTTATCCCACTTTCTTCAAGGGCTACATTTAACTTTCTTTGAATTATCTCAGCTGCTCGACTAGCCTGCAATGAAAGGATACAGAAAATAGGTTAAGATTAAAATATGAAAGATAAACATTAAAATTATCACTTCTTTAAGTGAGCTGAAAATTTCAATATAAAACAGAGAAGTAGATGAAAAAAATAAATAATTACTTTGCATTGAAATAAGGTATATAGTGTATGAAAGACCACTGATAAAGGTTTGGACTACACTTGGTGTTTGTATTTGTAGGCTCGTTAAAATTCTTAGTATCCAGTTGAGTGAACTTATGTAGTATGAAGGGAATTAGGTAAATGTGGATTCGTAACTATAAAAAAAGTAAATGTATGTGATTATAAAGATGAGAACATCAACTGAAAACTTTAGAAGTCTGGGTGTTAAAACCAGGTACCTAGATTATTGCAAATAAATCTAAGGAATACGAATATGTATTAAAGAACAAATTGTTAATGTGGAATAGATTAATCATATAAAATAAGCCAGACATCCTCTGGAAGCATTGCAAACATTGTAGAGGCTACATAGCAATTCAAAAGGTGGTGTAGAGAGTAATTTTATCCTTCGGAAAGTGTTGCAAATATTATGGAGGGTGTCGGAGCAAAGATATGGCAATTCTATATTTCCAGTCACCAACAGAGTATTAAAAAGAAAAAAAAAATATGTGATGGGAAAAAGCAACAAAAGTCAGAAAATTTTCAGTGAGGGGATTAGTAACTAAAGTGAATTTGGAATAAGAATGAGAGAAAGGATAACAAATACAAAGTCAAAATTAGAACTGAGGATCAAATGGAACTATATGAAAGGAAGTATCTGATAGTGTACATTATATGAAGGCTGTAGACTCAAAGTTCCTGTAGCAGAGCATAAATAGATGTTACAGAAGGCTAAATGAATGAACGTTTTGCTTGACTGTGACCTTGACCTTCCAAAATTTAATCATTTCCAGCATTTTACACAACAGTTAATCCCTGCAAACTTCATTACTCAACGATTAAAATTGAGGCCAGGAAACGGTTCACAGACAAACACACACACAGGGGCAAAAACATAACCTCCTTCCAACTTCGTTGACAGAGGTACCTTTGGATATTCATCTAGCCCTGAATCCCAATAACCCATCCAAATTTTCACTACTGGCAAATCTGGAAGGGAGAAGTGTAAGATTCTTGCATATCTACATACAGTACAGTGATCCTTTGCCATATCACTGATCACTAATCACTCCCTCATTACATCGAGGATTAATAAATAAATTACATGTAAATTAATATACGCCATTCATCTTTATATTGCTGGTTTCTGCCGCCAGACAACTCTCAGTTTCCATATCTTAGTTATCTTTTTTATAAATAATAATTTTTGGGCCTATAAATTATCAAAGTAAATTACTGTACAGCAAAACCACATTTACTCTTGTAACACTCACGATCTTGCATTTTGCGTGACTGCCAAATTTTTACAAATAGAAAATTAATTTATCATAATTATTATTTTATTATAATGAAGGACAAAAATGTAGGTAGCAAGTTGGCCAAGGCACCAGCCACTCGCTGAGATACTACCGCTAGTCACTGGGTCCTTTTACTGGCCAGACAGAACTATATTGGATACTTCTCTCTGGTTACGGTTTATTTTTCCTTTGCCTACACATACACCATATAGTCTGGCCTATTCTTTCCACATTCTCTATCCTCTTACATCTAACAACACTGAGATTCTCCAAACAATTCTCCTTTGCTCAAAAAGTTAACTACTGCACTATAATTGTTCAGTGGCTACTTTCCTCCTGGTAAGGGTAGAAGAGACTCTTAAGCTATGGTAAGCAGCTCTAGACGAGGGACACTCCAATATCAAATCACAGCCTCTGTACCATGGTCTTCCACTGTCCTGGGGTAGAGTTCTCTTGCTTGAGGGTACACTTCGGCACACTATTCTATCTTATTTCTCTTATTGTTTTTCAAAGTTTTTATAATTTATATATGAAAGATTTATTTTAATGTTGTTACTGTTCTTAAAATATTTTATTTTCCTGTTAATTATTTCTCTTGTAGTTTATTTATTTCCTTATTTCCTTTCTAAGTAGGGTTATAGGTGAGAAAGTAATAATAATAATAAAAATAATAATAATAATAATAATGATAATTATAATAATAATAATAATGATGATAATAAAAAGCATAAGAGAATGAATGATAAAAGTATCATCATCAAACAGAAAAGCACTGCTTTCTATGACTAACATGAGAATAGTTACAGATGGCTTCAAACTGTTGGAACCTAGATTTATGTCTAATTTAGGCTCCAAAGCCTTTAAATATGCAACCCAAGACTATATAATAAGCTCCCACGAAACATTCAAATGATTAAAGAAATTAAGGCTTTCAAGAGAAAACTGAAGACTTTCTTATTCAAACAGTCATACAACAGTGACGATTTAACAGTAAATGAACAATACGCGATATGAAACGTTAAATACTCTGAACGAACAAGGTAAAACAACAGTGGAGGTACTGTAGAGAGTTGGGTTCCCCTGCTGTATGAGACAGGAAAAGCAGCCATCAAAGTGAAGTAAAGTAAAGATTCGGATAACAACAGCCATTTTGCTTGCATTTCAACTTTCATATGACACTAAACAATTACCATAGTGGTTACAAATGACATTAGGCAGAATACAGTATGATTAATACATTATTATATTATTACTTAAAGAACTGGAAGAAAGTCAATAATTTCCTAAGCTTTGTAATCAACCATCAAAGGTAATGACTATAAAATTACTGTGCATTGGTAACAGGGATAACACATCTCTTAACTTTGATACACCATTATAATCGACAGTAAATAAAATGAGAAATTATTTTTACTAAAATCTACAGACTTCTATAATCAAAGTATACAGTAATTAAAATGATAGTTCAAGTAAAGTTATAATTGTCTTTTATCAAGAGAAAAAAAAAATCAGTAGTTTGCCTCAATCAGCTGATTTGGAAAGCATAGACCGTAGTCTTGAAGAACTCACAAATGTAAACAATGGATACGACGTATATTTGCTGTGATTTTATTTCATATGATACTGATATCCAAATATTAAATGCATTATTAATGAATAATTAAGTGAAACATCAGTGTTATTAAAATCCTGTTTATTTTAAAAACAGATATACGCATTGGCAACAATAAATGGACATACAGTTTGGTCAAGGGTGTAATCTGGCCGAGCAGTACATACGTTACTGAGTGTTCCAATTTAATTTTATTCCATTTATGTATGTGTAAGGATATCTACAGTAAATGTAGCTTTTAGCTTAAAATTATTATATGAGTGTGTAACAGGCGTATAATATAAGGAGGGTTTCATAAAAGCTTAAATTTATGAAGAAAAGGAGAAAAAATGAAAAGTAATTGAAAAAATTCTTTACCGTAGATTTCTGTATCTACTTCGTTGTTTTTCACATATTGGGGGAGACTGGAATGGAACAATCACTACAGCTGAGGGAATACTGTACTGTATATGAATGTAGTATACATATTCTTTCAGGAATTGAAAGCTGCACATTTTAAAGAAAGCCCAAGGTAGATGTAATACTTGCATGTATGTTAATGAACTCTCTAATCATTGGGATATTTATGAGTGACATATTTCACTTCGTGACACAGGTGCTTCATGCCAAAATCATAGCAAGTTACCTTGTACAGTATCTGTATAGTAAATGTCGTTAATTCTATTTTGTGGATTAACTGTCCAAGCAATAAAGGTTTATTTGTTTAACATTATACTGCTGTGATACATAAGTTTAACTTCACTCTATTGATTTTTGAGAAGAGCTGAAAACCTGGTTAACACTACAGTAAGAACAACTTCAAGGTGTTGAAATGAAGTGTATTTAACCCTCTGATAAGGAATGGATGGGTCTAAATTTGAGTGCGAGTAATAGGCACCTGTTTTAATTTTACATTTCTTTCTTAACAATATCAGGCAGACCCATTCTAAGAAATTCCAAAGTAAGTAGGTCAAGTTTGTAAATAAACAAGAGAAAAAATGTGATTGTAAAGCTGCAAATTGCATTCATTAAAGATTAGGACATTAAATATTTTATTCTAGTATATAGAATCACCAAAACTACTAAGCCTAGGTTAAGTATTCAATTTAGTTTTTATGTAATTGTAAAAAAACACTAAAACAATTCACAAAGGATATAGAGAATTTTTCGTTCTCAACACCAAAACATTTTACAATTGAAAGGTAAGAGATAACTTACCTCTAGGGAAAATGTATGTGCAGCAGTTGGAGAACTTAAAATAGCCTGCAGCTGCTGACCAGCAACTCCATTGGCTAAAGCTGTTGATGGAACGTGAATAGTTATTGTCTTTGGAACACCTCCAGCCTGCTGAGCTGGAACAGTGATTTGCACTGGCACTAGATTCACAGTTGTAGCAGTTGGCGCTGGAGGGGCTGCACCTTTGAGAAAAGAAAATTAACAAATTACTTGAAGAAGAATTGTGTCTTAAGAAAATTAAGAAGATAGATATTTCCAAAGAGCAGCATTTGTCAAAACAACAGTTTATGAAGAAACGGCAAAGATAATGTCACTTTCTATTGCACTAAAATTGTCAGAAGCTGTCATGCATTCAAATGATTTCAATTATTAGAAAAGGCAGACAACGATTTGAAACAATACACAAAAAAATTTCCAAGAGCAAAGTTAAAATGCACACAAGATGCAATAACTAGATATTTTTCCTTGACTGACTGGACTATTTTGCCCCATTGGAGCCCTTAGGCTTATAGCATATTGCTTTTCCAACTAGGGTTGTAACTTACCTAATAATAATAATAAAAATAATAATAGTAAATAATAATACAGAAAAAGAAAATATACGGGCTTGCCCATGCTTGCTTTAGGCAATTCTGTTTGTTACTAAAACCATCATTTTACAAAACCATAAATGTGGCAGGTTCGTTTACGCATACACATTACAAGAAGTTGTACTGTATGTATAAATGAGCTCTAAAAATATCTTTAAATGGCTATTCCGTGTGTATGAGACTTAAAACCGTTCATCTTTGCTTTGAAGAACCAGGCCAAGGTCTTAATATAATTAACCATCTTAGTCTTTTGGCTTAATATTTAGTTTTTAGTTATTGCAAAAGAAATTTATTTTAATCTGTTTGCTAATTGTCCCTTGAAGAGCTGTTTTTAACTACATTTTCTATATTCATGTTAAAAAAATTGCTGTTAGTAAAAGTTTTGAATAAGTTCTGTAATGATTATTTTACCTTCTGCAAGGTTTTCCTGTGGTTTTGACTTTGCATGTTTAGCCTTTTTTTTTATATTCCCCAGATTTGTCTCAGTATTTTTATGCTAGTTTAATTTATTTTTCTTGTACTGTAGTAGTTTCTTAGTTGATTTTTTGTGCTAGTTTCAGAGTTGATCTTTTTGTGGTAGTTTCTGAGATAATTTTGCTTTGTGCTCGTTTCAGAAAGATTCTTTGGGGAGCTAGCTTCAGAGTTGAATTTTTTGGACTAGTTTGAGTTGATTTTTTTAGGACTAACTTCAGAGTTGAGTTTTTTGGACTAGTTTGAGTTGATTTTTTGGGGGGCTAAGGTCAGAGTTAATTTTTTAGGTCTAATTTCAAAGGTGATTTCTTATTTCTGTGCTGGGGAGACCATCCAATGCCAAAGTTTCTAGATTTGTGCAACTTTAACTGTAACATTTCCATATACTTTTGGCTTGCTGATCATTCTGCCCTAATTGTTCATTACAAACCACTAATTACAATTTGCTCTTTTATGCTGTGAAAACATGCCCAGTCACATCATGAAAGGTTAAGTATCACCACTAGATGGACTGAATCTAGCTAACCCTCTATACTTCATTCTGTCATATCTTAAACTTGTAAACAATGCTTCAACACTGATTCTAGTCCTCTGCATCACACTCACATGGAAAGTTTTATCAACCACCATAATAATATTTTATTTCACTGTTATTTGTGAACTTCTTTTAAGAGTTTTTCTAACAGATCTAAACCTAAGTCTTCTTGACTATCACAAAATGCATTGCTTATTTTTGGATTCTCAGCTTAGACTGCGGTTCTTTGTTTTCTGGATCCTTGTAGAGCTAAGAAACTCATTGCAAATTTGGCTATCGTGATCTATTTAGTGTGATGGCTCTGTCACTCACTGTCCAAAGGAAAAGGTAACCATTTTGGCTGATGTGTTTGACAGCAAGCAGAGTAATGAGAATCTCGAACTTCCTCATTCCTGTTTTCCTGAGGCTAAACTAACTAGTTTAGCTTTTCAATCTTGTGAAATATGTTATTTTTATGAATAAAATAAATTTTTGAATATACTTACCCGATAATCATGTAGCTGTCAACTCCGTTGCCCGACAGAATTCTATGGAGGGATACGCCAGCTATCACAATACTAGAAGGGGGTGTATTTACCAGCGCCACCTGTGGCCAGGTACTCAAGTACTTCTTGTTGACACCTCCTCAATTATTCCTCGGTCCACTGGTTCTCTATGGGGAGGAAGGGAGGGTCGATTAAATCATGATTATCGGGTAAGTATATTCAAAAATTTATTTTATTCATAAAAATAACATTTTTCAATATTAAACTTACCCGATAATCATGTAGCTGATTCACACCCAGGGGGGTGGGTGAAAACCAGTGTACAAGATTAAAGGATAGCTAAGTATCCCATATTTCATATAATCAGTTATCCACAATAACAATGAAATAATAAGTACCTGGTAAGGAAGTCGACTTGAACCGTTACTCTGCCTTTAATAAGATCGTCTTCCTTACTGAGCGCAGCGTTCCTCTTGGGAGGCTGAATCAACTCAAAGGTGCTAAAGTATACAGGGCTGCAACCCATACTAAAGGACCTCATCACAACCTTTAACCTTGGCGCTTCTCAAGAAAGAATTGACCACCCGCCAAATCAACAAGGATGTGGAAGGCTTCTTAGCCGACCGTACAACCCATAAAAAGTATTCAAGAGAAAGGTTAAAAAGTTATGGGATTATGGGAATGTAGTGGCTGAGCCCTCGCCTACTACTGCATTCGTTGCTACGAATAGACCCAGGGTGTAGCAGTACTCGTAAAGAGACTGGACATCTTTGAGATAGAATGATGCGAACACTGACTTGTTTCTCCAATAGGTTGCATCCATAACACTCTGCAGAGAACGGTTCTGTTTGAAGGCCACTGAAGTAGCCACAGCTCTCACTTCATGTGTCCTTACCTTCAGCAAAGCAAGGTCTTCTTCCTTCAGATGAGAATTTGCTTCTCTAATCAGAAGCCTGATGTAGTAAGAAACTGAGTTCTTAGACATTGGTAGAGAAAGCTTCTTGATAGCACACCATAAGGCTTCTGATTGTCCTCGTAATGGTTTTGACCTTCTTAGATAGTACTTAAGAGCTCTAACTGGGCAAAGTACTCTCTCCAGTTCGTTCCCCACCATGTTGGACAGGCTTGGGATCTCGAACGACTTAGGCCAAGGACGGGAAGGAAGCTCGTTTTTAGCCAAAAAACCGAGCTGCAAGGAACATGTAGCCGTTTCAGATGTGAAACCTATGTTCCTGCTGAAGGCGTGGATCTCACTTACTCTTTTACCTGTTGCTAAGCACACGAGGAAAAGAGTTTTTAATGTGAGGTCCTTAAAAGAGGCTGATTGGAGCGGTTCAAATCCTGATGACATTAGGAACCTTAGGACCACGTCTAGATTCCAGCCTGGAGTGGACAACCGACGTTCCTTTGAGGTCTCAAAAGACCTAAGGAGGTCCTGTAGATCTTTGTTGGAGGAAAGATCCAAGCCTCTGTGGCGGAAAACCGCTGCCAACAAACTTCTGTAACTCTTGATCGTAGGAGCTGATAGGGATCTTACGTTCCTTAGATGTAACAGGAAGTCAGCAATCTGGGTTACATTGGTACTGGTTGAGGAAAACTGCATTGGCCTTGCACCAGCTTCGGAAGACTTCCCATTAAGACTGATAGACTCTGAGAGTGGATGTCGTCCTTGCTCTGGCAATCGCTCTGGCTGCCTCCTTCGAAAAGCCTCTAGCTCTTGAGAGTCTTTCGATAGTCTGAAGGCAGTCAGACGAAGAGCGTGGAGGTTGGGTGTACCTTCTTTACGTGAGGTTGACGCAGAAGGTCCACTCTAGGAGGAAGAGTCCTGGGAACGTCGACCAGCCATTGCAGTACCTCAGTGAACCATTCTCTCGCGGGCCAGAGGGGAGCAACCAACGTCAGCCGTGTCCCTTTGTGAGAGGCGAACTTCGGAAGTACCCTGTTGACAATCTTGAACGGCGGGAATGCATACAGGTTGAGATGGGACCAATCCAGCAGAAAGGCATCCACGCGAACTGCTGCTGGGTCTGGAATCGGAGAACAATACAAGAGGAGCCTCTTGGTCATCGAGGTAGCGAATAGATCTATGGTTGGCTGACCCCACAGGGCCCAAAGTCTGCTGCAAACATTCTTGTGAAGGGTCCACTCTGTGGGGAAGACCTGACCCTTCCGGCTGAGGCGATCTGCCATGACATTCATATCGCCCTGAATGAGCCTCGTTACCAGCGTGAGCTTTCGATCTTTTGACCAAATGAGGAGGTCCCTTGCGATCTCGAACAACTTCCTCGAATGAGTCCCTCCCTGCTTGGAGATGTAAGCCAAGGCTGTGGTGTAGTCGGAGTTCACCTCCACCACCTTGTTAAGCTGGAGGGACTTGAAGTTTATCAAGGCCAAATGAACTGCCAACAACTCCTTGCAATAGATGTGAAGTGTCCTTTGCTCCTGATTCCATGTTCCCGAGCATTCCTGTCCGTCCAGTGTCGCACCCCAGCCCGTGTCCGATGCGTCCGAGAAGAGACGGTGGTCGGAGGTCTGAACAGCCAATGGTAGACCTTCCTTGAGAAGAATGCTGTTCTTCCACCACGTTAGAGTAGACCTCATCTCTTCGGAAACAGGAACTGAGCCCGTCTCTAGCGTCATGTCCTTTATCCAGTGAGCAGCTAGATGATACTGAAGGGGGCGGAGGTGGAGTCTCCCTAACTCGATGAACAGGGCCAGCGAAGAAAGTGTCCCTGTTAGACTCATCCACTGCCTGACTAAGCATCGGTTCCTTCTCAGCATGCTCTGGATGCATTCTAGGGCTTGGAAGATCCTTGGGGCCGACGGACAAGTCCGAAAAGCTCGACTCTGAAGATCCATACCCAAGGAGACAATGGTCTGGGATGGAACGAGCTGAGACTCCTCAAAATTGACCAGGAGGCCCAGTTCCTTGGTCAGATCCATAGTCCATTTGAAAATCTCCAGACAGCGACGACTTGAGGGAGCTCTTAAAAGCCAGTCGTCTGACGGAGCCGGACACAAGATCATGATACTGCTGCACAGTCTGTAAACTGTCAATCATGGGCAAGCGAGGAAGTACAGTGACAACCCGAATCTGTCTAGACTGTCTGGGACGTACAGACAACTCCTTAACGGGTTGCTGAGGTTTCCGCACTGCGTCACAACAAGTCCCTTCTGTTGGTTGTTGAACGTCTTCCCCGTGACACATTGACTCCGTAAACAAAAAATTCTCTAACAAGGACTAAGCTTGGACTGCATGTCATGCAACACAGCTCAAGGTCTATGGGAGCAGGTGTGGTAACAGACGGGATTAGCGGCTGAAGTGTAACCATTACCTTCCCTGTAAGCATGTTATGCTTAAATAAAAGTCCATAAGAGGTTATGCAGCTAAAGGCTCCCTACAAATGACAGAGTCCTCAAGGGAATATCAGAAGGAGGGAGAAAAGAACTTTCTCATCTACAGGGACCTTATCCTAGAAAAGCTAAGTTCTCTGAGTGAGGGTTCACTGGTGCAAAGCAGCAGACTAGAAGGCAACGTTATGAAACTGCTTGACAGTCTAGTGAGTTGGCAACAACCCAAGATGTGTTGAGAAGCATGCGGTAAGGTATGCAGAGCATGATGTATGCAGAGTATGCTGTATGCAGAGCATGCTGTATGTAGAGCATGTTGTATGCAGAGCATGCTGAATGCAGAGCATGCTGTATGCAGAGCATGTTGTATGCAGAGCATGCTGAATGCAGAGCATGCTGAATGCTGAGCATGTAGTAAGCAGAGCCTGCTGTAAGCAGAGCCTGCTGAAAGGAAAGCAGAGCGTGTGCATGGCGTTTAACATTTCTCAGAAATTCCATGACCAGTGCTAGAGTGCTTTATGCATGCTTGCATGGGGTTTAAACCATGGTATGCTGAACAGCAGAGTCAGAACGAGCTGGAACAACAATAGTGTGGTTTCCTCTTCAAGACTCCGATGAGGGAACACCTGAGGCTCAGTCTGCAAAGGCTGAATAAAAGACAAGCAGAAGGAAGGCGCATGGGTGGAGGAGGCTGACTCCTAGCATGAGTGGTTGAACCCAAGGGTTGCGCTTGCTGAGCGGTTGGCGGAAGCGGAGTAGCAAGTTCCAGTTCCTGTGGTGTGAGCGGAGCGCGATGAGGAAGAGGCTGCGCAGAACAAGGTAAATGTCTCGCAAGCTGAGGCTCCTGAGGCGCAAGGCTAAGGTGTTGTGGTGCTTGCCTTATGGAGGGTTGAGCTCGCTGCAGCAAGAGCTGAGGAGACTGACTCATGGACGGGAGAGGTTGTTGTACCTCAACCGAGTGTTGCATCACTGGTGGAGCAGCAAGTGGAGGCGGAGGAAGAGAGGTATAATCCTCCTGATCCCAATGTAAAGGTTGCCTTAAGAAAGGCGGAGGCTGAACACCACAGGGAACAGCAAACTCAGCACGTGTCTCAACATCGTACGCCTGGCAGGTGGAACTGCTGGCAGGTGGTACTGCGATCAGGCGGAGCGAGTGTAGGTGGAGGGAGTGTAGGCGGAGGCGGAGGAGCAACACTCTCAGCCCGACACTCACGCATCAAGTCCGAAAGCTGTGCTTGCATGGACTGTAGTAGAGTCCACAACATCGTACGCCTGGCAGATGGTACTGTGATCAGGCGGAGCGAGTGTAGGAGGAGGGAGTGTAGGCGGAGGCGGAGGAGCAACACTCTCAGCCCGACACTCACTCATCAAGTCCGAAAGCTGTGCTTGCATGGACTGTAGTAGAGTCCACAACATCGTACGCCTGGCAGATGGTACTGTGATCAGGCGGAGCGAGTGTAGGAGGAGGGAGTGTAGGCGGAGGCGGAGGAGCAACACTCTCAGCCCGACACTCACTCATCAAGTCCGAAAGCTGTGCTTGCATGGACTGTAGTAGAGTTCACAACATCGTACGCCTGGCAGGAGGTACTGTGATCAGGCGGAGCGATCATAGGCGGGGGGGGGAGTGTAGGCGGAGGCGGAGGCGCAACACTCTCAGCCCGACACTCACGCATCAAGACCGAAAGTTGTGACTGTATGGACTGCAGTAGAGTTAACTTGGGGTCGGCAGACACTAAGTTCTGCTGAGGTAAAGCCTTAACAGCAGAGATCTGTTGTGGCAGAACCTTACTCCTCTTAGGCGGAGTGTAATCAACTGATGACTGAGGAGAGTCAGAGCTAACCCAATGACTGCATTCGGGTTGTGAACTTTAACTTCGTACGTCTGGCATAGGTCTGGACTTTACGTTTAAGAAGTCTTGAGACCTGAGACCAGCGTTACTCTGCCTTTATTTTCTCCCCTAATCTCTTCTGCAGACGAGCAAAATAAGGGCTCAATCGTCTGCGGGTGGGAGTGACGGTCTCGGTAAGACACGCCCACAACCACCGAGAATACTTCTGTGCGCCGATCAAGGCCTGCTGAACCCTTATGCCCTTCGACATTGCTTCTCCCCTGGGCTTGGGAGCTTGCAAGAGGTCCCGGACTGGGAGGACGACTGGCGCGCACAAAAGTACCCTCACGCACTAATCACTTATCACTTTGATTTCTGTTTGCACTTATTTCACTGAACTCGAAACTTTAAGTGGTTTGTACCTGAAATACGCAATTCTATCCTTTCTCAAAGTTAGTAATTGCGAAAACAGAATTACAATGTAACAGAAAAATCTAATGAAAGATAATTCAGTGGTAGGAAAGAGACTAAACACTAGATCACTCTAGAAACGTTTAGTTTCTTCCCCTAAAGAGACTAGGGAGAAGAGCAAAAAACGATAACGACGTTACTCGTACGCCTGGCAGGCTTGAATGAAACGTTTATCCTCTTTCTCCCTCCGTCTCTATCTCTCTCTCTCTCTCTCTCTCTCTTGACTTAGAACCTGAGAGAAGAGCCCAATCATATATATCGTTAAAACATATTATTGTTAAAGGAAAAAAACTGAAAAGTTCCTTTATTAGGATCAAAACCATTAAGTTAAGAAAGAATGAACAAAACGCTAGACACGGTTACTCTTACTGCAACGTGAAACCGTGAACATTCTTTCTCTATCGTAACGATAGAGTGCAAGTTGAACGTTCTGAACGTCAACAACTGCAGAGACAAAACAAAACGTTAGTTCAACTTTGAAAACAGTACGAGACTGTCAAAGAAAATCTTTCAAACTCTGTGGCGGAAATAGCATAATATGTTAACAGGTAAAACCGAAATGACGGGCTCAAAGTTTATTAACTTCGGTAAAAGACCGCCTACTATTAGGAAGGTCGAATATAAACAAATATAAAAATTAATTTTAATGAGTTTATAACAAAAGGAAGTTAATCGAAGAGGCCTATAAGAGGCGGAGAGATATAAAATAAATCTATAACTTTTGTTAAGCAAAATTAAGAAAGAGAGTCTATACTCTCTTAGACACCAACACTTCCGTCTAAGGGAAGGGTCGGCCATTGAAAGGTGAACGAGAGTTCATACTCTCTCGTCACCAAAATTAATCAAATTAATTCCAAAAGCTAACTAAGCTAATATAGAAGTTTCCAGTAAAGCGACAGCCGAAATCAAAGAGAAATACTTCACCAAAGTCGTGAAAATACTCCAAGAACATAAGCGTATCCCAGAACGTCTTGCCGGAAGCACGACAGAGGAATAATTGAGGAGGTGTCAACAAGAAGTACTTGAGTACCTGGCCACAGGTGGCGCTGGTAAATACACCCCCTTCTAGTATTGTGATAGCTGGCGTATCCCTCCATAGAATTCTGTCGGGCAACGGAGTTGACAGCTACATGATTATCGGGTAAGTTTAATATTGAAAATAAAGCTCTCTTGATGGACCTTGATGCTTATGGAGGTGTAGACCCAAATGGTATTTTTTCTTTGTTTTTTATAGACTGCAGATTTCTTAGCTCCAAAGTTATCTGTTACTTTGTGCAAGTTACCAATAATAAGAGCTTTTAGCACTTGTTGGAGAATTGGTTACGTTACTCCTCTATGTAAATGTGTTTGTGGTAGCTCAAGTCCAACTGATTACCGCCCAATTTCCATAACTCCCATACTATCTAAAGTTTTTGAACGTCTTCTGGCAAAACGTCTTAATAGGTATGCTGAAGGTAATCATCTATTCCATAGTTTGCAATTTGGTTTTCGTAAAGGCCTTGGAGCATGTGATGCCCTTCTTACAATCTTCAATGCTGTACAGAAATCCCTTGAGTGTGGTCTGGAAGTTCATATGATTGGCCTTGATTTTAGTGCTGCCTTTGACCGTGTTAATCATGAGGCCCTTGTTTTCAAACTCAAAACAGTTGGAAGTGGGTGAGTCGTTTCTTAGCATTATTATTGAATTATTTTAAGTAATAGATTGCAAAGCGTTGTTGTTGATGGGCACCATAGTGACTATAGGAAATGTGATGTCTGGTGTTACACAAGGTAGTGTTCTTGGCCCATTACTTTTCCTACTATATATGCATGACATGTGGTTTGGCCTAGAAAACCAGCTTTTTGTATATGCAGATGACACTACCCTCTTCGCGTCAGTTCCATCTTCTGAATGTAGATCTGGGGTGGCTGAATCCCTTAATATAGATCTAGCTAAAATTAGTGCATGTTGCAAATCATGGGGTATGAAGTTGAATCCTAACAAAACTCAAAGTATGATTGTAAGTAGGTCAAGGACAGTGGCTCCTTAACATCCAGACCTCAGTATTGATAATGTTTCTTTAACTTTGTAAGACACTTTTAAAATTTTAGGTGTGATTCTTGACAGCACATTTACTTTTGAGAAACACATCAGGTCTGTCTTCTTCAATTGCACAAAAAATTGGCTTATTGAGAAAGTCTTTCAAGATTTTTGGTGATCAATCTGTTCTGTAGAAGTGTTTCAATGCTTTCATTTAACCTTGTTTCGAGTATTGTTCTCCTGTGAGGTCTTCAGCTGCCGATTCTCATCTTAATTTGTTGGACAGGAACTTACGGTCTATTAAATTTGTTATTCCTGATCTACATATTAACCTTTTGCACCGTCGTTCAATTAGTTTATTATGCATGTTGCATAATATTTTTTATAATTCTGACCATCCTTTATTCAGATCTTCCCGGACCGTTCCATCCTGTTCGTAATACTAGGTATGCAGTTAATTCTAATAGTCAGACCTTCTCCATCATGAGGCTCAATACTACACAGTACTTTAGAAGTTTTATTCCAGCTGTGACCAAGTAGTGGAATGATCTTTCTAATCGGGTAGTTGAATCAGTAGATCTTCTAAAGATTAAAATTGCAGCAAATGTCTTTATGTTGAACAATCTTGCATAAGTTCTTTTATAGTTTATAAATTGAACATCTGTTTTAATGTTGTTAATGTTTCTAAAATATCTTATTTTAATTTTCATTACTTCTTATAATGTTTATTTCCTTTCCTCACTGGGCTATTTTTCCCAGTTGGAGCCCTTGGGCTTATAGCATATTGCTTTTCCAACTAGGGTTGTAGCTTAGCTAGTAAAAATAGTATTAATAATAAATTCTAAATTTCTTAGCGTTAAGTGATTTTCTTTATACTGTACAGTATCAGCGCTCTGTCCGTATGATCCAACCCAATGCCAGGAAGGTGAGGGTTAGCTGGGATATAAAATGCTTATGGCCGTGTTAGCAAGTTCCCCAAATCACAGGCTACTATATTATTGTTCCCATGAGCCAAATCTATGTCTATTCCAGCCTTTAACATGGTCCCAAGGACTAAGGAGAAGATCAGGCCAGGCTGCAAAGCACGCATAACACTTGCGGCCTGGTGCTGGCCCCAACATGATTAGTTCCTGGACTTGCTACACTTATGGACAGAAATCGTGAGGTCTTTGCCCATATGGGGAAAACTATTTGAAACAGCCCATACTTTATATTTACAGGTTTCACGACAGGCTAGATTCTTGCGGTTTTCACATGTGGAGGTTGATGAGCATGCTTGCTCACAAGAGGTTTCTTGAAAGGGGCTGCTTTCACTATCATCACCCTGCAGCCATAATTATATGAGGATAAGGAAAAATGGGAGAAGTTTTCCTCTTGGTATGACCAAATGACTGGTTTGCTTTCTAAACCTCTTCTTGTGCCAATTAGATTAAGCTAATGGATTTTTTGTCATTGAGCAAATACTGGGACAGGGAATTTTTTTCAGCACCATCATAAAAAAAAGGCACACATCTATTATGAGTACATTACATTGCAATGTTTCCCTCAAGAATAAGTTGTACACTACTGTATGTCCTATGAGTAATTGAGATGAATTACCTCAACTCTCCAGTTGGCATTAAAGGAAAGCCAAGGCCCATTGATTTCCAATTTTTATATACAGGTATTTCAAATTTTAAAATATAGAACCTGAAAAGTCCCTTTATGTCTGAAATTGGTACTTTTCAATATAAAAAAAAAAATGTTCTAGCTGATTTACTGACCCCTTCCACTTAGCTACCTCATTTCCTTGGATTTCCATGAGAAACAATCGAATAAGAAATACGAACAAGACACTCTTGAACTGTTTGAATTTACAGTAGGAATTTATTAAATTCTTTAATATTAAATTTCCAAAGGGTTCCTGGAATCAAGTCAGGAGTAAATTTTATTAATTTGTTCACTGCTATACAAACTTAGTTTGAAGCAGCTATAAAAGCTGTGATTTTTGTAGTAGATACAGATGCAGTGCCAGGAAGTTTGATTTTAAATACCATATCTTCATAAATTTCATTACAACTAACACCGCTATTCACCTTAAGCTTCTATAACATTTGGTTGCATTTATATGTTATAGTGTGCATAAGAATTTTGACCTGACCTCCTCTTTAGTATAGTTCTTTTTATTGAGAAAGTGCCAGTTATCAATCAAAGATATCGATAACAAATGCAACAGCCACTGAAGAAAGGAATAACATTTGGAAAAATGGCATATATGATATTTAAATATAAAAAGCACAAGACAAGAGCAACAGGTGATAATTCATTGCACAAATAAACCTGATGACAGAGCCCCACTTCCATGGACCGCTAAACTGATGACCATTTTTCTAACAATGAAAGGAATATAGTAATATCTCAGGATACAAAAATAATTCGCTCCTGAATGCCTTTCGTAACATGATTTTCTTGTATAATGAGTCGCGATTTGTATGTAATAATTTAAAATTTTCAGCAAATTTAGTTTCGTATCCTAAGTATTTTTTCGTAATATGAGGGGAAAAAATCTTCGCATGTCCTTTCTTGATGAGTTTTTCGTATACAAGAATTTTCGTATCAAGAGGTTTGACTATTACATATACTAAACATACTTATGGTCAAGGTGGTAGTCCCTGACTGGTGAGCACCATACTGGGGTTCGAGTTCTGGTCAAACTCGATAAGTTTCTTGATTCACAGCAACTTCACCATCCTTGTGAGCTAAGGATGGGGGGTTTGTGGGAGCCAATAGGTCTATCTGCCGAGTCGTCAGCAGCCATTGCCTTGCCCTCCTTGGTCTTAGCTTGGGTGAGAGGGGCTTGGGCACAGATCATATGCATACATATGGTCAGTTTCTAGGGCATTGTCCTGGTTGATAGGGCAATGTCACTGTCCCTTACCTCTGCCATTCATGAGTGGCCTTTAAACTTTAAAACACGCCATATTGTACTATTGGTTCTCAAATTTCTAAAAAGTTCATTATTAAATCTAAAGTGCAAAAATGAGGAACACAATTACCATTATTCAATTTACCAACAGCAGTCTGCTGCTGCTGCGGAGCAGACTGTTGCTGTTGTTGGGGTTGCTGCTGCTGAGTCTGTTGCTGCTGTTGTGGCTGCTGATTCTGCTGCTGATTAGAATTGACAGTGGATGTATGATCAGAGTGATCCAAGACATTCATCCGGGCTAGTTTGGCCTCCCATGCTTGTTTCAATTCAGTTAAAACTTGCTCATCCACCCCTTCTTCGATGAAATGTTCACGGACACCATTAATGACATCTTCAATTACACCATGATACACCCTCTCCTGTTGAGAAGTCAAGAAAGAAAACATGTACTCTAAAGCTAAACTACAATAAAAAATAAGATATTTTGTAATAAATAAGCCTGAAGTTCCCATTTCCAAAGTCAATTTTATTAATGTAGTAATTTTATAAAATAAAATATGCCCTGACAGAACTGCTAAAATGACTACCGATCAATTACTGTATCACATTTCTAATGATAAGTTGTACAGTAGAAGAATTAGCCATAGGAACTCACATTTTAGAAATGTTTACAATTATTTTCAATATCAGAACATGAAAAAAAAAAAAGTAAAATATTAACATTCACATTCTAAACCACTACTTTCTTAATCTTATGAAAATACTGTAATAACTCTACAGTACAGAATTGTCTTTTGATGCAAATATGACAAATTCCAAGATAATTTGTATTTTTCCTTACCATACAAACCTTAGCTATTTACATGGGGTATTACTTTCGGCATAGCTGAAATGACAAGCCATTAGATTTTTAACTACCCCTCCCCCCTCACACACCGGTGAACTGATTCACTTCGCTTAAAGGTAGGACTTCAAGGGGGACAGGGCTGGCGGGCAAGTATGTGTAAATAGCTAAGGTTTGTATGGTTAGGAAAAATACAAATTATCTCCGAATTTGTCATTTGTTCCGTAACCGAAATACAAACCCCGCTATTTACATGGGGTGACTTAACCCTTAGGTAGGGTGGTAAGTCCCAGCCTTACTGGCTTTGGCTTTGCCCGGGGACTCAGGATCCGAGTGTGTAGCACTCAAGATAAGGAGTTCCTGCGCCTCGCAAGTTCCTTGCTCCGCAAGGAACGTGCGGCCTACATAAGCTAGTGTGTGTGAAGGAATGAAGTCTGACTCATCCTAGGAAGTTGACTTGAAGTCATTTAGATGGAAATCTAGGCTAGGACGTTCCCAATACCACCTTGTCAGGGTATGGGGGACGCGGCAGTATTATTCTAATACTAGGAACACAAGGAAGCATGGTTTACCTGCAATGGTTTGAGGTCAGCTGTGCAGAGAACCCAGGATGCTGCTTTTCCCAAGAGAGGGGAGGATGAAGAAAAGAGTAAGGGCCAGACATACTTTTTCATTCAGGCAAACTAAAACCAGGTAACAATGCCCTCAACCTTCTGCTACTTGTCCATTAAGGAGCCTGAGGTTAGACCAGCTGTTGTGCAGCCACCACAGGGCCGATAGAGAACGTATCGAGCCTCCTATGGGTCACGTCCTGCAGGTAGTGGGCTGTGAAGGTCGTTTGACGCTTCCACACCCCAGCTTGTAGAACCTGCGTGATTGAGAAGTTTCTCTTGAATGCCAGCAACGTAGCGATTCCTCTGACATCGTGTGCTCTCGGGCGACGTGACGGAGGAGGGTCTGGATTCAGAGAATGGTGGATGACCCTGCGAATCCAAGCTGAGATGCTGTTCTTTGTGACCCTCCTCTTCGTCCTTCCTGTGCTCACAAACAGGGCTTGCACTCGAGGACGAACTGCAGCCGTTCTCTTAAGATAGAGCCTCAGACTCCTTACTGGGCACAGTAGGAGATGGTCTGGGTCATCTGTTACAGAACGGAGACACGAAATCCTGAAGGAGTCGAACCGTGGGTCCGGAACGCCTGGATTCTGAGTCTTAGCAACAAACTCAGGGACGAACCTGAACGTTACCTCCCCCATCCCTTGAATGGGCGATGTCTTACCAGAGACCATAAAGCTCACTGACTCGCTTGGCCGAGGCCAAAGCGAGCAGGAACACAGTCTTTCAAGTCAGGTGACAATCAGAAGCCTGGCGTAATGGTTCGAACGGAGGTCTCTTAAGAGACCTGAGGAAACGAACCATGTTTCATGGAGGAGGTCTCACTTCCGACTGAGGGCAGGTAAGCTCGTAGCTTCGTATGATTAGGGAAAGTTCCAGCGAGGAGGAAATGTCCATTCCTTTCAGCCTGAAGCCCAGGCTTAAGGCTGAGCGATAGCCTTTCACTGCCGAGACCAAAAGGCGCATTTCTTCCCGAAAATACACAAGAAACTCCGCTATTGCTGGAATAGTGGCCTCGAGTGGAGAGATACCCCTTCCACGATACCAACCACAGAAGACTCTCTACTTCGCCTGGTAGACCCCTGCAGATGACTTTCGCAGGTGTCCAGACATCCTCTCCGCAACTTGTTGCGAAAAGCCTCTCTCTGTAAGGAGATGCTGGATAGTTTCCAGGCGTGAAGCCGAAGCGATGCTACGGCTTTGTGGAAGATGTTGCAGTGTGGTTGCTTGAGTAGCTCGTGTCGTGGAGAAAGCTCTCTCTGGAATTCCGTCAGGAGCTGCAGAAGGCACGGGAACCACTCTGCATGATGCCATAGCGGAGCTATTAGGGTCATTGACAGGTTGACCGATAGTCTGGTCTTGTTGAGCACCCTTCTCATCAGACAGAATGGTGGGAAGGCGTAAACGTCGATGTTGTCCCACCATAGTTGAAAGGCATCTTGCCAGAGTGCCTTGGGGTCTGGGACTGGGGAACAGTAAAGCGGAAGCTTGAAGTTCAAGGCTGTCGCGAACAGGTCCACCGTCGGGAAACCCCACAAAGTCAGGACTTTGCTGGCTACTAGAGGATCCAAAGACTACTCTGTACTCACTATCTGCGATGCTCTGCTCAGACTGTCGGCGAGCACATTCCTCTTGCCCGGAATGAAGCGAGCCAATAGTGGAATCGAGTGGACTTCGGTCCATCTCAGTACCTCTACTGTTGTGAAAAGGTACCTCCCTGCTTGTTGATGTAAGCCACCACCGTGGTGTTGTCGCTCATCACCACCACGGAGTGACCCGCCAGGATCCGTTGGAACTGTTGAAGTGCCAGATATATGGCCTTCATTTCTAGCAGATTTATGTGGAGGTAATTTTCTGATTCTGACCATAGGCCTGAGATCCTGTGGTTCAGAACGTGGGCCCCCCCACCCTTCTTTTGAGGCGTCCAAGAACAGCATCAAATCCGGGGGGAGTACGAGAAGATCCACTCCCTTTCGAAGGTTTTCGTCCGTCACCCACCACTGAAGGTCCGTCCTTCCGCAGGTCCCATAGGGACCAGGATGTACGGGGAATCGTAGCCTTGATTCCACCGGGACTTGAGCCGCCATTGCAGGGATCCCATCCTGAGGCGGCCGTTTGGAACCAGACGGGCTAAGGAGGAAAGGTGACCTAGGAGAAGTAACCACGATTGGGCTGGAAGCTCTTCTCGTCTGAGGAAAGGATCTGCGACCCTCCTCAGCCTTGCTATCCTGTCGTCTGATGGAAAGGCTTTGTGGAGATAAATGTCCAATACCATGCCTAGATATACCAGTCGTTGAGATGGAAGCAGAGAAGACTTCTCGAGATTTACCATGATCCCTAGATCTTGGCAAAGTCCCAGAAGCTTGTCTCGGTGTCGAAGAAGGGTTGACTCCGAGTCTGCCAGGATCAGCCAGTCGTCCAGATAACGGAGGAGACGGATGCCGATCCTGCGTGCCCACGAAGATATCAGGGTGAACACTCTGGTGAAAACCTGCGGTGCTGTGGTGAGACCGAAACACAGCACCTTGAACTGGTAGATCTTGTTGTCTAGGCTGAATCTCAAGTACTTCCTGGAAGACGGATGGATTGGGATCTGGAAGTACGCGTCCTTCAGATCCAGTGTACACATGAAGTCTTGCGGTCTCACTGCCAGTCTGACCGTGTCAGCTGTCTCCATGCTGAACGGAGTTTGTTTGACAAACTTGTTCAGGGCTGAGAAATCAATGACGGGTCTCCAGCCTCCAGACGTCTTCTTTACAAGAAAGAGTCGACTGAAGAAGCCTGGGGAGCCGTCGACGACCTCCTGGAGAGCATCCTTCTTGAGCATGGTCTCGACTTCTGCCCGAAGGACTAACCCCTTTGCCGATCCCATGGCATAGGAGCTCAACGACACTGGATTTGCTGTCAGGGGAGGAAGAGATGTAGAACGGGACGCGATATCCCTGACTGATCACGGAGATCGTCGAGGGATCGGCCCTGAGTTGCTGCCACCTGAATGCGCAACTTTGTAGGCATCCCCCCACTGGTGGACATGCAGGGGGATTGCCAATCCTAGCGTTTGCGACCTCGGCCGCTCCCTCTAGAATTCTTGCCTCCCCTGGAGGACTTTTCGCCCTTCTTGTCTTTGACAGGAAAGGGCTGCTGTTTGGACACCTTCGTCTTTGCTGCCGGCGCCGGTTTCGTCAACTTGGACTGGCGAGGTTGTTGGGGTGCTGGAGGTTTGTAGGGCTTAGATGTAAGAGCCCTTTGGAGGAGAGAATCGTGGTTCGATTTCCTCCACCTCTCAGCTGCCTATTCCACATCCTTGGGCTCAAACAGGCTCTTTCCTAGGATGGAAGAGTGTCTGAGCTTGCAGACATCCACGGCTGTGACCTTCGCGTGGAGCCTCTCGGCCACCGCATCACTTTGTTTCAAGATCGAGTTAGCCCACAAGTTCGAAACTTGGTGGGTCAGAAACTCAATGGTACGTGTGCCCAAGAGGAGGAAGGTTTCCAGTGCCTTCCTGGTGCTTTCCTTGAAAAGATCCTCGGAACACAGCAGGATGCCCAGAGACCCTAGCCAGACATTCAGCCACGAAGTGGCCTGCATGGCACACTTTGCGACCTTCTCCTGATTCAGGATCTCCGTTGACGAGAATGTCACCTGCCGGTTGGAGAGTCTCTCAAGAGAGACTCCCCTGGTCAGCTCTTCCACGGAGTGGTAAAGAGGAAGAGCTAATCAAGGCTCCTCCATGATCTCGAAGTACCTCCTCTGTTGGACACGAGGAGGTGGGAGGAGCTTGTTACCAGCAGAGGAACGGCTGGAGGAGGTGAGTTCCGCAAGCTGGCCCTCAACCTTATCTCTGGCACTCTTCACCACTTGGGACCAAGGCAGAGCCGCGCTGGCCTTAGAAGGTTTTTGAGTGCCGTAGACTTGGTCCAGGACTGTATCCTTGCCTTCACGATGGGCGGTCTCGGGGTCCTTGAACTTGTTGAGATGCCTCATCAAAGTCAGGACCTGCCAGTAGGCTTGCTCTGAATCATACTGCTCTCCTCCTGGTGAATTGGCAGCAAAGTCTCCTGTCCCCAACTGCTCTACTTGGGGGGACACGTGGACGTTCTCCTGGGGTCTCGCTGGCTCTGGTCAAATCCTTGAAGAAGACTTCGGGACGGTCTTCGAGTCCTTCGGTTCCCTTCTAGGAGGGATGCAGGACTCCAGCAAAGAAGTCTGAGGGCTCTTCTCCGCCCCAGTACGCGACGATTCTCCTACTCGTGGTGGGCTCTCTCCCATTGGTGCGATGGGAGAAGGTCTCACCTCGGTAGTCTCCCCTGAGGACGGAAAAGCTTCGTCCACAGGAGAAGGAGAGAATGTCTGAGGGGGGAAGGAGCCTTCCTTACGGACTTCTTGGGGGCCAGTTTGACACTAGGAGAAGTCACAACGAACTCTACTCCTCTCTTCCTCTTCAGTGGGGACGCTGGTTTGAGACCCAAATCAGTGAAGGCAGGCTTAACAGCCTGGACGACAGCTCTGATAAGGGACCCAAACCAAAGCTGACGACTGACGGACGCAGTGTCAGAGACTCCCACTGGAGGGAAGGGGATCGTGCGATTCTTTGGAGTAGACACCATAGGGCCTGCCTGAAAGGAAGAAGAAGAATGGTGCCTAGACCTCTCTGAAGACTTCCCCCCTCCTGCGAGCGCGCTGTTCTAAGCTTGTGGGGGGGGGGGAACGTGAAGATGATGACCTGGTTGTGAGCACTCCTGGAGACTCGCTCGGCTGCTCGCGCTGCGAGACCCATCGGGAATCGCGCGATGGACAAATCGCAGGTTCGCGCGCGGAGATGAAGGCGCGGGCGAGGGGGCGAAGGCGAGGGGGCGAAGGGGCGGGGGCGAAGGGGCGGGGGCGAAGGGGCGCAGGCGAGGGGGCGCAGGCGAGGGGGCGCAGGCGAGGGGGCGCGGGCGAGGGGGTGAAGGGGCGCGGGCGCTCGCGGCCGTAAGCGATCATGCTTAGGAGAGATAGCGCGTGGGCGCGTAGGAGACCTTCGGCGAGCAGGATCGTGTGCGCGCGAGGGCGCTGAAGAATGCTTGATTCTCGAGTACAGATTATAACACTGACAAAGATAACAGATGCCAGCGGACATCAGCTTCAGAAAATTTCTTCCGGTCTTTGTCTGGTAAAGGAGTAGAAATCGTGGTAGTCAACTTCATCTGGTACCACTGTTTGGCACCATATCAACTTCCTTCATTTCAACGCTTCTGACGTCATTCTCTTTCAATTTAGATATGGTAACCGTGTTTGTCCGACAGACACTGTTTGACCGTGTGGACACACCTTTACAGAGCTCAGGTTCAATGCCATCCAGTCCTGCTTCTTTTTTTGATTTTAGTTTTCCCAGGCAATTCTTCACTTTTTCTACTATGATTCTTGGATTTTTCATTGGTTTTATTTTCCCTTTTGTTACCATTACAAGGTCATAGTGCTCTCTAAGTATGTCTGGAATATTCTATCCATCTATTCTTGTGAGGTCTTCCTGGTGCACTATTCATTTTCATATGCAATCAGTTTTTCTTCATTCCAAACTAAATATTTTATTTTCATGCTTACAATATAAGGTTTTCCAGTATTTGACTAATTCCTCTTTTGTTTCTTCCTTATTTAGCTTAGTTCCTTGTTCTCCATAAAGTTGTATAACTTTGCCATGGGCTTTCTGTGTGTTCCTTATTCTGTCAATATTTTCCTATAGTTTTTTATTTTTATCCATTTTTATTTCTTCTGTTACCTGTTTTTCAAATATAGTAATTTCCTTCTTTATCATTTCTTGCACTTCTCTCTTCTTTTGATCATATCTCTCCTCTAATATGACAAATTCATAGGAAATTTGTATTTTTCCTAACTATACAAACCTTAACTTCCTCTTTACATTTTCCATTATCTCTAACTTCTTCCATAATATCTTCCATTGGCATATCAACTCTTTGTCCTACCTTTGCCGAGCCTATTGAATCCTTTATTTCTACTATTGCCTGTTCAAGTATCTCTAGCCTATCCATTAGCCTATCATTAATATCCTTCATCTTTTCATACTCAATCTTCATATTCTTATATGATCCCTTACATTCTCTACAAAACATGAGACTTTTGTTAGTCTGCAGCACTTTACAGTATAATCTTCCTTGCCCATTTTAACACAACCATTGTAAAACTAAGACTCACAGTAGTCACAGGCGATTCCATACTGCTTCTTCATTACCTCCTTGTCACATACGGCGCAGTCAGCTGGCTCCATTTCAATTTCTTCTTCTGACGAAATCTTTACATCCTTGTTTCTCCCTATCTAAACTTTCAGCTTCGTTCAAGTCTTGCCTTTACTGTCCAATTTCATTTTGGAGCTTATAACACCTTTTAGTCCCTAATTTTTCTTCACTTACAACATTCAATACATGAGCTCAAACTAAAGCAAACCTCCAGGTTAAAGACAGTCTGATGGCACTCGAACTGGATAGCACGAGCTCTTAAACGTGCGTGCATGAAGCTGAACCCTTAAGATCCGGCAAATCCTCTTCAGAGGCGGCTTGAGTTTATCACATGGAGAAGCTCTGAAGGCACTCTCTCCCCTTGACCTTGACAACAAACTACTATTCGCTTTCATTGTAGAGAACGAGGTTGATGGAATAGGCATGGGTAGAAAGGGAGGACAACAGCACTCACTTTTCTTGGAGGTGTCAGAAAAAACTTAAGCTATAGACAAAAGAACTGCAGAAGGTGAGGATCTGTGATAAACTTTACCTTATCAAGTCTCAGGATGACCTGAGATGGTCACATTAGCCTTCTTTGTGTGGGATAAAGGATAAGGCATGCCCACTGTCTTAAAAGTTGTTAAGGGTAACATGAGCTTCTCTGCTGACAGAATGCCATCAAACCCTAGGGAAGGCCACAGAGTCATTCACTAGGTCACCACGTGAAAAAAAGGGATCTCGTGCTCACTCCGAATTATATGGGGCCTACTATCTCTCAAGGGGAAGCAGACAGGACCGCCTCCTTCAGAGATTGTCCATGTTAAATCAATCATTGCCTTTTTTCATCACCACACTGGTGAGAGGTGAAGGAGAACTTTTGGAAGCTCGAGTACAGTTTTTCAGAACTCTAACTTTAAGGAAGACCCTTAAGGAAGAGAAAACCCCATTTGCCTTCTTCCTTCTCTTGCCATACTCCGGCCACTCTCTACACTCCTTGCAGGGTGACGACTCTGTAGTCATGACAATAAATGGGGATCCATTGAAATTCTGCTAACAAAAAGCCTGTACAGTGAGCCCTCGCTACTTCGCGGTTCGACCATCGCGGATTCACCACTTCGCAGGTTTTTTTCATATCCCATATATATAAACATATCGCGGATTTTTCGGAAATTTTAAAAATACCACGATATCTGAAGACCCCAAATACGATATTTTGTTACCTGTAATTCCATTAATACTTTAATTAGTAATATCTGATCTTACTGATTGTTCATTGCATTACATATGACATATAATTCAATACAGAAAGAAATAAAACAAGAAAAGAGAATGTGATCATACGATAATTCAGTACTGTATACAGTACGTAATAAAATTAAATCGAACATGAAACGCAAATCAGATGCAGTCATACCATATTAGAATGGTGTAAGGCTGCTGATGGCTACTACTGTACTACAAATGTAATGGATGTGCATCTTTTCCATGAATCTTTTGTATGTATACGTACGTAGTACTGCATCCAATAATATTCTTTGTTGCAAAAATCACATCTCGAATAAGCGTACGAGAGAGAGAGAGAGACATATCCTACAACAAAACAAGCGTAAAATAGCTTACGTAAAGCTGTATTATTATTATTATTGTTGTTGTTATTGTTATTAAAATTATTATTGTTATTATTATTATTATTATTATTATTATTATTATTATCATTATAATTATTATCATTATTTATTATTATTATTATCATTATTATTACTGTATACGTAGGGTACCTTGTACTTTGAATTGGTAACCTACGTAGCATATAAGACGGGTTGTGATTGGTTCAAGCGCTGATAGATGACGAATCAGAACCTAAGTTTTGTAATCTAGCCTGTGATTCGTGTTTTGCCCGCATCTCCAACTTCCAGCATCTATTCGCGATCACTTTGTCTCCCGCCGTATCGCTGTGTAGATGTTGTTAAGTTATTGTGAACTTTAATCTGTGCTGTGCGTGACTATTTTAAGTTGAACTTTTTGTTGAACTTTCTGTTAAACCCTACTGTACAACGCCTCCTAAGCGTTCTGCTTCTACTAAGGCTGGTAGTGAGCCTAAACGCCACCGAAAGATGATGACGATTGCTGAGAAGGTGACGCTTCTCGATATGTTAAAAGACGGTAGAAGTTACGCGGCCGCAGCCCGCCATTTTGGAGTCAAAGAATCCACCGTTCGCTATATCAAGAAGGACGAGGCGAACATTAGAAAGACGGCTACCATCACCTTTAGCAGATCAGCGAAGCGAGTCGTTACCACGCGTAATAAAACGATCGTACGCATGGAAGGTGCTTTAGCAGTGTGGATTGCCGACTGCCGGAAGAACACAGCCTTGGATACGAACACCATCCGAACCAAGGCTTTGAGCTTGTATTAGAATTTTGCGGCAAAGAAACCTCAAGACGACGATGGCGACCATGCTGAAGAAGATGATGATATAGAGGAACCTCAACCAGGGACATCCACTGATTCCCAGCCTCAGAAACAACGTTTTTCCGCCAGCAAAGGATGGTTCGCGAAGTTTCAGAAACGCTTTGCCCTGAAAAGCGTTTCCCTGCATGGCGAGGCTGCTTCCGCTGCCACTGCCGCTGCTGAAACTTACGTGAACGAGACATTCAAGAATATTATCGCCGAAGGTGGATACAAGCCGGAAAAAGTGTTTAATATGGATGAGACCGGCTTGTTTTGGAAGAGAATGCCGTCGCGAACTTTCCTGTTCAAAGAAGAAGCCAAAGCCTCTGGCTTTAAAGCATTCAAGGATCGCGTTACCCTCGTGATGTGTGGCAATGCTGCTGGATTTTTGCTAAAGCCGAGGCTTATTTACAAGTCGAAAAATCCTTGCGCTTTGAAAAATAAGAATAAGAATCTCCTTCCCGTGTACTGGATGCATAATCCAAAAGTATAGATTACGAAGATGCTGACCTCCAACTGGTTCCACCAGTGTTTCATCCAGCAAGTCAGTCAATATCTCTCAGAGAAGGGCTTGCCATTTAAGATCCTTCTCCTTATGGATAACGCTGGTGGACACGCAACTGACCTGTCGCGTGAGGGCGTTCAGGTTGAGTTCCTGCCACCCAACACCACATCATTAATTCAACCGATGGACCAGGGGGTTATCAGGGCGTTCAAGGCCCTCTACACGAAGAATACCTTGGCGGACCTCGTTGCGTGTGTGGATGCTGCCCAAGAAGAGGAAGATGAAGATTTTAATTTGAAGGCGTACTGGCGGCAGTACACCATAGCCACGTGCCTGCAGAACATTCAGAAAGCACTGCAAGAAATGAAACCTGAAACCGTGAATGCGAGCTGGAAGAAGTTGTGGCCCCAGATTGTTTACGACGACGAGGGATTTACTCCGTCTGAAATCCAACACTCTGCAATACGCAAATCTGTGCAGTTGGCTGCGATAATTGGAGGTGACGGGTTTGGCGACATGACGACTGAAGACGTCGACGAGTTGTTGGACTGCCATTCCGAGCCGCTAACTGACAAATGACCTAGAAGACCTGACGAAATCGGCCAGTGAAGAAGAGAGCTAAACACAGGAAGAGACCCAAGAAAATGTCGAAGAAACGGGCTTAACATTAGAACGGCTTGCCAAGGTCTGCAACCATATAAAGGAGGTGAAAGAAATGTTGCAAGAGTGGGACGAGGATATGGTTCGTTCTACGCAATTCTGCAACAAAATCGATGAAGACATGACTCCCTACAGGATGCTCTTAGAGCGAAAAAAGAAGCAGCGGCAGCAACTTCCGATCACAATGTTCTTCCAGCCTCGCAAAAAAGAGCCAGTTCCTGCTGCTAGTACGCCTTCGGAAGAAATTGAAGAAGTTTCCCAGGAAGAAGTTGAAGAGGTGTCCCAGGAAAAGACACCTCCGTCTGAAGAGACGTAAAATACTATCATTGGCTGCCCAGTAGAAGACATCATCAGCTTCATCATCATCATTTCTACTGTGCAGCAAATTCATCGCCATCATCATTCAAGTTTTTCTTGAACTTCTTTCATGGTGAGTACAGTAAGAATCTTTATTTTATACTTTAATATTCTAACATTTTAATATTTGTGCCTGTTTTAGTTTAGTACTGTATGCATTAAGTTAAAGGGAAGGTTTTAAAAGTCTGAAGAGTATACATGTTATAACCTATCATATTTTTTTTGTTTAAAATTTACATTTACGGACGTAAAACAATCTCTCGCTCTCTCTCTCTCTCTCTCTCTCTCTCTCTCTCTCTCTCTCTCTCTCTCTCTCGTAAATTGTTTTCCTGCTTTGCTACGTATGTATGATTTTATATAGATACGGTAAATAATATTTGTAATGACATATTTTCTAAAAGCTTTAACTGTAATACTGTATCATTATTTATCGCTTTCATCATGCGCGTTAAATGCCTTCTTTATTTATTGAGCGTGGTTGTTTACTGAGTGTACTTTATGACGCCGTCGTTTCAGGCGGCGTCATAAAGAAAAACATTTCATTTGGAAGTCCTAAGAAAAATTAAGTAAAACATTGGTAATAACAAAATCAACATACTGTATAATCAATATAATTGATGCAAAAACTAACCTATACACAGATGTGTACACTAAATGCGTTTGTTTCTTCATTATGATCAGAGAAACGTATACAAAACATTGGTTGCCATTTTTTATCGTGCTTTTTGGCGTGTTTAGGAAACGCATGATATAAAATCGCCTTTAATATTTGTGCCTGTTTTAGTTTAGGGTACTGTAGTACATGCATTAAGTGTTCTGTACAATAAAGGGTAGTTTGTTAACAGTACTACGTACAAGGGAAAGTTTTAAAAGTCTGAATATGACAAATTCGAAGATAATTTGTATTTTTCCTAACCATACAAACCTTAGCTATTTACAAAGGGTATTACTTTTAGCGTAGCTGAAATGGCGAGCCATTAGAATTTAACGAGGGTGTATTACCCCCGCGCTAGTTAGCGGGGGGGTAGGGGAGTGGTAGCTAGCTACCCCTCCTCCCCCTCACACACAGGTGAATACTCACTTTCACTTAGAGGTAGGACTTGTCTTGGGGGACAGGGCTGGCGGGCAAATATGTGTAAATAGCTAAGGTTTGTATGGTTAGGAAAAATACAAATTATCTTCGAATTTGTCATTTGTTCCGTAACCGAAATACAAACCACGCTATTTACAAAGGGTGACTTATCCCTTAGGAAGGGTGGAAAGTCCCCAGCCATACTGGCTTTGGCTTTACCCGGGGACTCAGAATCCGAGTGAGTCGCACTCGAGAAAAGGAGTCCCTGCACCTCACAAGTTCCTTGCACCGCAAGGAACCATGTGGCCTACGTAAGCTTGTGTGTGAAGGAAGAAGTGTGACCCGTCTTAGGCAGTTGACCTGGAGTTCCAGAAGGAACTCTGGGTTAAGACGTTCCCAATACCACCTCGTCAGGGTATGGGGGACGCGACAGTATTGACTCAATACTCGGAACACAAGGAAGCATGGTTTACCTGCAGAGGTTCGAGGTCAGCTATGCAGAGACCAGGATGCTGCTTCCCCGTAGAGGGGATGATGAAGAAAGAAGTAAGGGCCAGACATACTTCTTTCGTTCATGCAGACTAAAACCTGATAACAATGCCCTCAACCTTCTGCTACCTGTCCAAAAAGGAGCCTGAGGTTAGACCAGCTGTTGTGTAGCCACCACAGAGCGATAGAACACGTATCGAGACTCCTGTGGGTCACGCCCTGCAGGAAGCGGGCTGCGAAGGTCATCAGACGCTTCCAGACTCCAGCTTGTAGCACCTGCGTCACAGAGTAGTATTACTCGAAGGCGAGGGACGTTGCGATGTATCCAACATCGTGCTGTAGGGCGACGTGACGGGGGAGGGTCTGAAGACAGGTCGAGATGAATGTCCTTGAGTCCGGGCTGAAGAGGTATACTGGTGACTCTCCCCCCATGTCCTCCTTGTGTTCCCAAATCGGCTGCAACTGAGGCCAAACTGCAGCTGTTCCCAGCGCTAACCTCTCGATTCCTGTACTGGCAAGAAAGAGAAGGTCTTGGGACATCAGACACAGAATGGAGACTCAAAATCTTGAATGAATCGGACCGAAGGGTCGGGACCCTCAGATTCTGAGTCTAGCCAACAACTCAGGAGCGAGCCTGAATGTTGCCTTCCCCTCTTCCTTAGAAAGGGGGGGAGTAGTAAGAGACCAAGAAGATTGCTCACACACTGGCCGTGGCCAGAGTGAGCAGAAGACCCAGGGCGGAATACAATCCGAGGCCTGTCGTAAAAGGGTCTTGAGAAGATCTCTTAAAGGACTAAAAGTCCAAGCCATGCTCCAAGTTGGAGGTCTTCCTCCGACTAGGGCAGGGACGATCGTAGCTTCGCATGAGCGAGGATAGATCCAGCGGGCAGGAAAAAGTTATTCCTTTAAGCCTGAAGGTCAGGGAAAGGCTGAGCGACAGGCTTCATTGCCAAGAGCGGAAAGGAGTTTCCTCCCGCCGAAAGGCAATAAGACCGTTATTGCTGGAGAAGAGGCCTCACGGGAAGAAGTATATCTCCCACGGCACCAACCACCTTAGACTCTTCACTTTGCCTGGGAGACCCCTGTGGATGACTATCGCAGATGACGCGACCTCCGTACCGCGACTGTAGCGGGTTGTCTCTTCTAGAGGAGGAAGCGTAGTGTCTCCAGGCATGAAGCCGAAGCGACGCCCCGGTTCGGGAGAGATGTCGCAGTGTGGTTGCTTGAGTAGTCTGCGCCGTGGGAGAAGCTCTCCCGGGAGTTCCGTCAGGGGAAGCAGAGGGTCCAGAAACCGTTCTGCACATAGTCCCAGTGGAGCTCTCCCATTGAAAGGTTGACAGACAACCTGGTTTTGTTGAGACCCATTGTCCGCAGACAAAAAGGAGGGAAGACGCAGGCGTCGAAGTTGTCCCACCATCACCGGAATGCATCTTGCCAGAGTCTCGGGGTCTGAGACTGGGGGGAAAACTAGCGGAAGCTTGAGGTTCCAAGCTGTCGCGATCAGGTCCCCCAGACCAGCACTTGCTGGTTACCCAAGGTCAAAGACCCCTAGGTACACTCTCTCTATGAGGCTCTGCTCGGATAGTCTGAGAGAGACATTCCCCTGCCTGGAATGAGAGAGCCGATGGTGGAATTGAGAGAATCTCAATCATCCCGATATCTCTACTGCAAGATGTGAAGGTGTGAAAATGCGTCCCCTGCTGGTTAGCATGAAGTCGACACGCAACGGGGCGACTTGGCAGGAGCGGTAGGATCTGAAGAGGGGCCAGACTAAGGCCCTTAAGCCTGCCTGAATGATGGAGAGGTATCCTTCAGGTCTTGACCATAGGCCTGGACCGGAACATGCCCCCCCCCCCCTTTCCTTTGGCGAGTCCGAGAACCGCATCAAGAATGTGGGGAAAGGACGAGAATATCCACTACCATCAAGAGGCTCCATAGGTCAACACCCATTGCAGGTTTAATAGTTCCGCTGGTCCCATAGGGCCAGGGAGTCCGGTTAAACATTGCCTGAAGCCACCGGAACTTGGATCGCCCCACATGGAACTTATCCTGAGGCGACCGTTCGGACTATAAACGGGTCAATGAGGAAAGAAGAACTAGGAAACGTTCCAAGGTAGGGCTGAAAACTCTGCTTGACTGAGAACAGGTACTGCGACTCTCCTCAGTCTTGCCACGGTGAACCGAAAGGAAGGCTCGGAGGATGTGGTAACAGAATCTGGCGTCCCCAGGTGGTCACCCATCCAAGTACCGACGTTGCTTAACCTCGCTGGACGGACGAGAAGCGGGGTTTCCAACGTGGTAAGGCGGTTGACTCAATATCATGGCCAGATACTCCAGATGTTGAGGCAGAGGAAGAGAAGGCTCCAAGCAAAATACCATGAGCCCACACTCATGGTCAGCATTCGGAAGCTTTTCCCGGCGCTGAATCAGGTCGAAACCCGAGCCTACCGGAGTTGACCAGCCCTCCAAACAGCAGAGGAGGCGGAAGTCTGCACCTGAGCGGCCAAGAGGAAGGCAGGGAGAGTTCTCTGGGGAAACAAACCTGCTATGCCACGGCGGGATAGCCACACTGCATCATAAGCAGGAATACTTGCAGTTTAGGCTGAATTCGACGAGCACCCTGGAAGATGGATGGAATGGAAACTGAAAGTACCCGTCCTTCCGATCCAGGGTTAAAGGAGTCCTGTCGCCTCGTTACCAGTCTGATCGATTCTGCTGGTCTACGCTGGCCGAAGTTTGTTCGACAAACTTGATCAGGGCTGAGAGGTCGACTATGGACGTCCCCTCTCAGATCCTTCCTTACAAGAAAGGATCGACTGAGGGGGCCGGGGGTGAAGCCGTCGATGATCCTAAGGAAGACCTTCGCCTAAGGTATGGATCATTCTGCCCAACCGGGCAACTCTGCTGATGCTATGGCATAGAGGTTCAGAGACACTGAATTCGCTGACAGAGACGGCAGGCGCGATATCCTTGGCTACTCACAGAGATTGTGCGGGAATGGGCATCGGGAAGCTGTCATTCGGATGAGTAACCTTAAGCATCCTCCCGGCGAAAAAACCTGCAATCCTAGAGTTCGTGAACTCCTTTTAGGACTATGCCCCCCCCGGGGGAGTCTCCCGTGCCATCTGTTCCTGACAGGAGGAAACTGCAATTGGACACCTTGTCCCAGTTGTCGTAGCCGATAACTTAGGCCGACGTGGTTGAAAGAAAAGGGAGCTGGAGCCCTGCAGAGTCTGGAAGAAAGCGCCTTGGAGGAGTGAAACCGGAAGTCGATTTACTCCGCACAGCAGATGTTTAAGTCTCTGTCCTTGGGCAAAGACAAAACTCTTCTCAAGGATGGAAGGGTGTCTGAGGTCGTTGACCTCCACAGATGAGACACCCGAAGGAAGCCTTCAGTCAGTGCGTCCAGATGGTACAACATCGAGCTTGTCCGCAAGTAGATACTTAACGACGAAAGGCCAAGGTGCCTGAGCTCGAGAGGAGGAAAGTACCCTTGATCTTCCTGTAGCTTCCTTGAACCAAACCTCGGGCCGTAACCGAGGAGGGAAAGAACCTGGTAAGCTCCCAGAGGAAGAGGTAAGCAGTCACCCCTTGTCCGATGGAGAAATCTTCAACGGAAAGCCCCCCCGCCAAAAATCCTTCCAGGGCGGGAGAAGGAGAGAGTACTAGTGCAGGAGAGGGGACCCTCGAGACCGACCTCTTGGGAACCAACTTCGCCCTGGGGGAAGTCACCACGAAGTCCACTCCTCTCTTTCTCTTCAGCGTAGGAGAGACAGCCGCTGGTTTGTTACCCTGGCCGGTGAGTGCTGGTTTCATAAACCTCATTAACGCCCGTGCCAGCGGATCAAACCATGTCTGCTGCTCCAAGGACACAGAGTCCGAAATCCTCGCTAAGGTGAAAGGGATCGGGCGATCCTTTGGAGAGGACACGACGGTTCCTGCCTGAAAAGAAGGTGGGAAGAATGCTGTACTGACCTGTCTTCGTCCTGCACTACCAACCTGTGCTTGGATGGAGGTGATCCCGAGTGCCGCCTAGGAGCACGCGTCCCTGCTGCTACCACCGGCTGTGGAATTCGCCGCGAACTATGGTCGCGCGAGAGCGAACGGTCGCGCAAAGGCGAATGGTCGCGCGGGCGCACAGGCGAGTGGTCGCGCGGGCGCGCAGGCGAGCGGTCGTGAGGGCGCGCAGGCGAGCGGTCGCGCGGGCGTGCAGGCGAGCGATCGCGCGGGCGCGCAGGCGAGCGATCGCGCGGGGCGAGCGATCGCGCGGGCGCGCAGGCGAGCGATCGCGCGGGCGAGCGATCGCGCGGGCGCGCAGGCGAGCGATCGCGCGGGCGCGCAGGCGAATGGGCGTGACGGCGAGGGATCGTGCTGCCGCGTAGGTGAAGAAGATCGCTGGCGGTAAGCGATGGCGAGCAGCATGTGTAGGTGAATGATCGCGTGATAGGGTGCGATGGTGATCAGCATCCGCAAGAGGGCGATCGTTCAGGGTTGTGCGATGAGGAGCAGCATGCGAAGCGGGCAATCGTTCAGGGTTGTGCGATGGCGAGCAGCATGCGCAGGTGAATGATCGCGTGAAAGGGTGCGATGGTGATCAGCATCCGCAAGAGGGCGATCGTTCAGGGTTGTGCGATGAGGAGCAGCATGCGAAGCGGGCAATCGTTCAGGGTTGTGCGATGGCGAGCAGCATGCGCAGGTGAATGATCGCGTGAAAGGGTGCGATGGTGATCAGCATCCGCAAGAGGGCGATCGTTCAGGGTTGTGCGATGAGGAGCAGCATGCGAAGCGGGCAATCGTTCAGGGTTGTGCGATGGCGAGCAGCATGCGCAGGTGAATGATCGCGTGAAAGGGTGCGATGGTGATCAGCATCCGCAAGAGGGCGATCGTTCAGGGTTGTGCGATGAGGAGCAGCATGCGAAGCGGGCAATCGTTCAGGGTTGTGCGATGGCGAGCAGCATGCGCAGGTGAATGATCGCGTGAAAGGGTGCGATGGTGATCAGCATCCGCAAGAGGGCGATCGTTCAGGGTTGTGCGATGAGGAGCAGCATGCGAAGCGGGCAATCGTTCAGGGTTGTGCGATGGCGCGATGGCGATCAGCATCCGCAGTTGAGGGTCGCGCGATGGCGATCAGCATCCGCAGTTGAGGGTCGCGCGATGGCGATCAGCATCCGCAGTTGAGGGTCGCGCGATGGCGATCAGCATCCGCAGTTGAGGGTCGCGCGATGGCGATCAGCATCCGCAGTTGAGGGTCGCGCGATGGCGATCAGCATCCGCAGTTGAGGGTCGCGCGATGGCGATCAGCATCCGCAGTTGAGGGTCGCGCGATGGCGATCAGCATCCGCAGTTGAGGGTCGCGCGATGGCGATCAGCATCTGCAGTTGAGGGTCGCGCGATGGCGATCAGCATCCGCAGTTGAGCTAGTAGCTGGCGAACCATGTTCCTTCAGAAGTGTTGGAGAACGTTGGCGTGCCAGCTGTAACACACGTGGGCGATCCGGAGATCGCTGGCGAGCTGATGATCGCTGACGAGCTGACGATCGCTGACGAGCTGATGATCGCTGACGAGCTGATGATCGCTGACGAGCTGATGATCGCTGACGAGCTGATGATCGCTGACGAGCAGAAGGCTACGCGTGGAAGCCCGCGCAAAGAAGAAGAGTCCTTGACCCCGACCTGAACCTAAGTTCTAGATCGCGAGGGCGAACGTGGGCGCACAGGGCACGTAACAGGAACTGCAGGGAAGATCATCTGAAAGCGCTGACGAACAGGAGAGCGCTGACGAACAGAAGGGCGCGCAGGGAAACCCTGACACGCAAGGGAAGAACCCCCGTGGGGGCAACCCTTTGCCCCGAAGGGATCGTTGTCCGCCGGGAGACTGATGTCCGTCGGAAGACCGCTGTCCGTCGGGAAGACCGTTGTCCGTCGGGAAGACCGTTGCCCGTCGGAAGACGAGATTAGACTGCTGTCCATCTGCACCAAGACGGAAGATCGAGAAAAAGAAGTTGTAGGCTGCAAACGGAGATTCAAAAAGGCGCCTCAAACACCCTTATAGGGAGATGAGAGGCCCTTACGACGAGGCGGACGGAGGGCCTTACGGCGAGGGAGGCCAACAGCAACAGCAACAGAAGAAACCTCCGAAGAGGAGTCTCTATGAGTGTACTCTCTCGCGAACGAAAGAGAAACACTTCGTGGAAGAGACTGGTCAGCCAGTGACCTAAAAGGGGCAATCCTCCGAAGAGGAGCTCCTGCAGTTGCCCAGCCCCTTGAGCGAAACTGCAGGTGCGACCGCTCAGCACCAAGAGCATAGTCGCACGAAAAAAAAAAAGGCAAGAGAAGAACCCCCCAAAAGAGGAAAAGCTCAAGCCTGGACAGGAAAAAACTTCCCTCGGAAGGAAAGTTATCCGCCCAAGGAGGCAAGCCTCCTGACTGTTCTAAAATGAACTGGAGAGCTGTCCGTCGACACGGGAGTACTACCAGTAGAAGGAGACACGCCCCTGACGACAATACAAGGGGGAGGCAGCAACAGCCGAATCCCCAGGACTCAACCAGACAGCTCACACCGTTGCTATATTACAGAAACGAACTAGATCGGTAACTGTAAAAAATAAAACAAATAATATTAGTACACATTCATTCCCCCGGGAAGGCTCCGAAGAGGAATCCCGAGGAAAAGGAACAAGAATTACACAATAGGCACGTGCCCTCACAACCACTTACACTCGCGGAAGGAGAGCTGTAACCAAAACAGAATTATAACAATTATAATTATGTAACTATGTAATTATGTAATTTAAAAATGAATGAACACTAAAGAAAAAAACGAAAACCCCGAAAGGAATCGTTCTACAAGCTGAAAAATTAACAACTACAATTAGATTCATAAACTAATTGAGACAAAATGTACGGCGTAGCAACCCCACCCACACGGGAAGGAAGCTACAAGGGCGTAGTAAAACATAGTAAAAGGGTGAACGACCTCAAGAGAGAGAGAGAGAGAAAGACCGAAGTCAAACTCGATCGCAACCCATAAAATTAGGCCGTGGTGGCCTAACTGCCGAGGCCTCCACGTAGATATCGTACACTACACACACACATCTGAAAAGGAAACTTACTTATTTCTATACTCAAATATATATACAAACATGAAAACATGTTTACATATATATTGAGTAAAAGAAAAGTAAGCGATTAAGTAAAGACAAAACAGACAATGGCTGCCAAGCGAGGACCAAGACAGAGACGTCTGTCACAGTCCGAGCCAAAAGTGAAAGTGAGTATTCACCTGTGTGTGAGGGGGAGGAGGGGTAGCTAGCTACCACTCCCCTACCCCCCCGCTAACTAGCGCGGGGGTAATACACCCTCGTTAAATTCTAATGGCTCGCCATTTCAGCTACGCTAAAAGTAATACCCTTTGTAAATAGCGTGGTTTGTATTTCGGTTACGGAACAAATACATGTTAAATAAATACTGTAGGTAAATATGGTGTCACTACTTCGCGGATTTTCACCTATCGCGGTCGGGTCTGGAACCTATCTACCGCGATAAACGAGGGCTCACTGTATCTACAACTTGGAATGCCAGAGCAGGACTGCATACCACACATGCTTCCTCCATCGATCCAATTAATCAGAAAACTAAACAGGAAAAAAATATAAAAGTTCTGCCCAGCGAGAGTACAGTATTTTTATACAACACATCGGCAGAAGTCAGTAAACTCGCAAGGGAGCAGGCCTTCCCCCATACCCACCAGTAAATACCGACACCTACTTATAAATTTTAATAGCCGAGTTATCAGCTTTGCTAACATCATACTCCTGTTAAAGGGTGAATGTTCGTATTTGTGTAGGAACAATTGTTCATTAGAAAAATAGGAATCAGAATATAATAATTAGTCCTTTCTTGTAAATATTCTGTGGTTATGACTGCTTAGCAAGACTTGCCTTGTAGTCCAAATGAATTCCAATTAAAAAGTTTATGATGAAGACAGTGATATTTTGGCTTTGAAGACTTGAATCAATGCAACATGTAGCATTGCTCAATGAACATCATTTATAAATATGTATGGGAAAGAGTTAGGATCCTGCAGCAACACCACATGCAGATATGGATTTGATTTATGAAATTGGGCTATACTCTATAGCTCTGCACAGTTGCCTGCAAGTCAATTTTGCAACAAATGCAACACTGGAGGAAAACTCAGATGTTGCACTATGACGTAAAAGTTAGAATAGGATGGACAGCAAGAGTAAAGGTACAGACTAACCCAACAAGGACCCAAACTAACACTGCAAAGGCCCTTAAGTAATACCTACAGTGCAGGGTGTGGGATGCACCATCAACAGAACTACATTACCTTCTTACAATTTCATACTGATATGGGACCAAATATAGAAGAAAAAGTAAACAGCCCTTTAACTTAAGACCAATGAGGAAGCAAACATAAATGCCATGCAATTCTTGGTTCCTTGATGCCTATCCGAAAATCTCTAAGGTGTGGGCAGATTTGACTTGAGCAAATGTAAAGAGTTGGTACCTATGGATAGGTCATCATCATCATCCAGATGATGTGAAAGATATATAAAGTGAATGCTGTACTATAGCAAATGTAAAAGATAATACAAGAGAATTCAAAACTTTTGTGCTGCTCCCATACCGAATACAGTACCTGCACATCAAACTATTTCATTTAATATCAGGGAAACGAATTGTACTTTGTATTGGAAAAGATATGAAAGGTTGCAAATCTAATCACCGACAATAACGATGAAATGCACAGAATGGCAAAACCTACTGCCAATGGAATATTGGATCTACAAGCAGACTCTCAAAATGGATCAGGAGACGAGAGTACAAATTTTGAAAGGAAATAATGACAGGGGAAGGTGGACTGTAGCACCCTAGCAGTACCAGCCAAGCTCGGCTGATTCCGTCCTAACGCTGGGAGGAGCGAAGAGAGGAAAGGTCCCCTTTTGTTCCTTTAGTTGATGTTGGCTAACCCCCAAAATAGGGGGAAGTGCCTTGGTTAATAGAAAGATTACTACTAACAGAGATATGGTGCCCAGAAAATGAAAAAGAACTTGAGTACATTATCATAAGGTTAGAAACGCTGTAGATATTGAAGAGGCAAGACGGCGACCTGTGACGAAGATCAAGCAACCAGGGAAAATATGGACAGATGAAGACTAGAGAGATGGGAGAAAATAACGTAAAAAATATTTATTAGGGCAATAAATGGATTCATGAATTTGCCAGTGGGTACTTAGAAGCCATTCATTACCAGGGTGCACCTGGGGGAGAACCTTCGCCTTAGCGATGAAGTTGAATTAGAAAAGGATGGCCAGTAAGATTAAACTAATTATTATCATTTTCGTTAATATTATTATTACTATTATTACTTGCTAAGCTACAACCCTTGTTGGAAAAGCAGGATGCTATAAGCCCAAAGGCCCTACCAGCAGACAATAGCCCCGTAAAGAAAGGAAATAGGGAAATAAACTACAGTACAAGATATCTAAGAAAAACAACATTAAAAATACATCTTCCGTATGTAAACTATAAAACTACGATTGAGTTTATGAATTTGGGGCCATTCAGCGAACAATTGCAAATGCGGTAAAACCAAATAAGACGATTTATGCCGTAAAGTCGAAGATGTTGGATTGAGAGACGGATAATAGAAAGCAGGACAAATAGGCTGAAAACTGAATGCAAATGGGGACTTAAATAAAACTGAGACTGAAGATGTTAGCCTGGTAAATCCACATTTACCGTTCAAGTTAAAAGTAAACTATGATATGCTGCAAATTGTTTTATTACTATTAGTATAAGGATGGGGTAAATTTATGTTAAGACAACAAAAAACCCTTTTAGCTTTTAAAAGTATTTTTTTCCCTGCGTTTTACTGTTCTGAAACTTTCCGCACGACTATCATTTATAGATGTGTGTGTGTATATATATATATATATTTATATATATATATATATATATATATATATATATATATATATATATATATATATTTTTATATATATATATATATATATATATATATATATATATATATAAACTAGTTTTTTTCCCTAGGTTACATTACCCTGTAATACAGTACAATAATACCACTATATATATATATATATATATATATATATATATATATATATATATATATATATATATATATAAATAATATATATATATATATATATATAAACAGACTTCACAATGCAAATTTTTGCATTTAAAAGCATTTTATTATTTTTTTTCCTGTTTTATTGTTCTGATATATTTCGCACATCTATCATATATATATATATATATATATATATATATATATATATATATATATATATATATATATATATATATATATATATATCAGATAGATATATAATATAATTATCTTGCTAAAAAGCCCTAAGACCTCAACTTGCTAATACTACAGCAGTCCAAATAGAAACGTGTAACTTATGGCAAGGCTACGGCACTTGACCTTTACAAAAGATAATAAGAAAACAAAAATCAACCAAGATCTCATTTACTGAAGCAATAACATGTCCAATTGAGAGATAGAATGTCCCAGAGCAACAAGTTTTGTCAGCATGAGTAACTTAGGAAGTGCCATTAAATTTCCTGCTGCCGCAAACTAGACGTCATTTAGTGATGACTAAGAAGGCCCACCGGATGGCTTATGAATATTGCATTATGAAGGTATTTCATGATTCCCTAAGGTCTATGGTCTCTTACCACGCATGACATAGCAGTCTGGGACATGGTGAATCACAGATGGGTCCTAGATTTTCACTTGGGCTTCCACTGAAGCCGTTGCCTTTCCGTCGCGACGTTCTTTTATATGTGGCCTCCGGAGGCCCAGACCATCGCCATATCTAGCGGTCCTAATATATGATAGGAGGCGAGGTCAAAATAATGGATGTTATGTGTTATTTATATTATTTTTGCTATTTAAAGATTCTCCATAGTGTTCAAGAATTTTACAGATTAATATTTTCTTTCAGATGTGATCTAATTACATCAATTTCATTCATTTGATCGTTAACTTTCCGATTAGCTTTTAGCATATTGAAGTTAAACTTCAATATTTTATTTGAGAATTAGTTTATTATGATTTTATTTTTTAATTTTATATACTAATTTGGTATTATATAAAATGATACAAAAAGTTAATATCAGCGAATTAAAAAAGATTATCTCCGTTTGACCGAACTCTCGTATTTCATTTCATAACATTCCTTGCATAAATATAAACTAAGCGCGATGTTCAAATGAACTTTTTATGTGCTATCATATTTTCACAAACGCATACAACAATCATACGAAAATCTGTTAAAATACATCATGCAAATATAATTATGTGTTTTAGAACTATGTGTAATATGTTGACTTTCCGATAACCAAGAATTTATTTTGGCAAACCTTATTCGCTGTCACCTGGTGGTAACATAAAGTGGAAGAAAGGAAAGAATTAGATAAGAACAAATATATGACGATAAATTTGTATCAGAACTCTACTTTACAACAAGAACAAATATGTTAACTTAAATATTATAAATAGACACAAAGTGAAAGTGTAGACTGTAATTTTTGTGAAAATAAGGACGAAGATTTAACTAATTTTTCCATGAATATTGAACTGACTTAATGAAGCGACAATAGCCTTACGAAGGAGACTTAATGAAAATAATAGGATAATTTCTATTTAAGGAAAGAAATGTAGAAAATTAGAATCAGATATGGAGAAAAATACCAAATGGTATAAAAGAAAGATGAACCTAAATCCGAAATGCGTGGCAAGATTACTAGTGGGTGCCTCGATCCTGAACCTGAACTAATTGGGAAAATAGAATATATATTCAAACTATCTAGATATAGATTTTAATGACCCCCTTGGATTTCTAGGCCCAAAAAAGAGACACAGGAAATGTCACCGTGTATTGAAAATTATTGTGAGATTTAACCTTGTGGTTCTTAACTGTGACCTGAAATATGAGGGTGAATTCGCGTAGTCTAGTATGGGGTTAAGAGTACAGTAATATTGACTTTAATCTAGCAAGACCGAATATCCATGAAATAAACATATGAATATAGATGAAAGCAAAGAGGAATTTGGATTATTATTGAACGAAAAGAGACTTAAGATTATAGAAAAAAGATCCAGGAAGAAGCAACAGACTTGAATAAGTTATATCGTCTCCTAAAAGGTGTAATGAAAAATGTAAATAAAAAGGGGGCTACCAGATGGGTAAAGCGGCCAAGAGCAGGGTAATAAATTTAAAGAATTCTTTTCAATATAGAATATATAACTATATGCATTTATAGATATTTCATATCAGCTTGGTACTGTACCAAATACCAGATACTCAGATAAGATTAACGAAATTCAATAATATAACAAAAGATGAAGTCACCAAGATTAATAAGGGGCAAAGAAAACAAATTTCTCTCTCTCTCTCTCTCTCTCTCTCTCTCTCTCTCTCTCTCTCTCTCTCTCTCTCTCTCTCTCTCTCTCTCTCTCTCTCTCTCTCTCTCTCTCTCTCTCTCTCTGAAATGTTATTTTGATAAATTTCGTTAGTGAAATTTTTGAAGAGTCAGTTTCATGGAGAAACCGAGTGCAAAATAAAATTACATCATGACGGATAGCTACCTTTCGGAGGGAAGGAAAAACAGTAAATAGGATGAGAATTTTGCGAGAGATAGCCTACTACCAAAAGATGTGTTTCTATCTAGACACCAACAACAATATTGAAGATGTAGTAAAATTGAAATGCCTTTACCATATGTGTAGATGAAGAGTCGAGACCTCACTTTAGGTGAACATGAAGGGAGAATAGCTGAACTAGAAAAAAACATCTCGCTGTGCTTACTGTCAATGCACCAAATTCCACCTAGACTACGGACCCGAAAGCAAATGAGTTTGCTGAGAAGATTGATAATCTAGCTGAGTGATGGAATAATTAATTTAACGCTTCAAACATTGATGGCCTAAAATGTGAGAAAATTACATACGCTGTCAAAGTTAAGGAAAATATCTACTGGTAATTAAATCAACTTTAATTACTAACAGAAATAAATGAGGTTGAACTTGCACTTAAGGAGATATCGATTCTTAATACGGGGTCAACTTAAAATGGGAATGTGATTTTAAACTTTGCTGATGAAAAGATTAGAGAAACCGACACCGAGACAAGGAGATTGAGAAACTAAAACTTAAAATAATGATATGTAAAGTATGCAATGATGAAGAGGAATTGTTGAATGCTTTTATTCAAAAGAATCGTTTTCTGGATCAGATTCAAACTATAGAAGAGATGATAACTCTGGTATTCAAGAAAAATGCTGCAGGTTGGACTACCCAATGCTTGTTGAAATATGATCCTGAAGTTCGGAAGGATATTCATGTTAGGAAATAGATGCCAGTTAAATTACTAAGATTAGATAAAAATTAAACTGAGAGCAAAACTCAATTTATGGTGATTGGAAAGGAAAACATCTTAAGAAACTTGGGTGACATCCAAGGGAACATTACGAACAACTCGGTCCCGATATCTAGTAAAGCTAGTGACCTATGACTAAGGGCTATCACTTAACTGTGATTTGACTCTCAATTCTCAAATAAATAATTTAGTGAGACCCACTGGATATCACCTTAGGAACATTGCTTTTGTAAACAGTAATTCATCGAGTTATCAGACGTCTAAAATAGCTGAGAGAATGGCTACATATCGTGCAGCCAATGGATCGTGTAGATAGGGGAATAGTTGTAGATGGTTTCAAATTACTGGACCTTAGATGTCAGGATGCCTGAAAACTTTAAATCAGTCAATCAATCAAATTACTGGAACCATGATGAATGTTTACAGTAGTTTCTGGAGCTTTTAAAACCCTAAGAATATACAACTAGACATTCGAAAGACTGGAGATAATAAGGTTTACAAGAAGAAACTAAAGACTCTTGTTTTCTACTTGCTTCGATAATATGAATTTGACAATTAACACGGAACACACGAGTGATACTCTAAATGCCTAAGTATGTATGAAGTTTTATTCCAGCTGTGACCAAGGTGTTGAATGATCTTCCTGACATGAGTCTTTTTAAAGTTTATACAGTATATGACATATCTGTTTTCATGATGTTACTGTTTTTAAAATATTCTATTGCAATTTTTTTTCTCATATCGTTTATTTATTTCCTTATTCTCTTTCCTCACTGGGCTACTTTTCCCTATTGGAGTCCTTGGGCTTATAGCATCTTGCTTTTCCAACTAGGGCTGTAGCTTAACTAATAATAATAATAATAATAATAATAATAATAATAATAATAATAATAATAATAATAATAATAATAATAATAATAATAATAATAATAATAATAATAATAATAATAATAATAAGATCAAGCTAGACGTTTGGTTGTCTATGCTGCAAGCACATTTTGGTCACTATGTCATCACTGAGGAAGTTAAGAAGAAAATAGTCTACTTATTTCTTTAGGTACAAAGGCTTTCAGTGTTTTAGGTTTTCTGTGTGCACCTAAATTACCTCATGATGCGTCTTTAAAATTTAATGATATTGTTTCTCTTTTGAAAACCCATTCTATAGTGAAACCGTCCTATTACAGATCTTTGATTCATCTTCCACAAAGAAAGAAAAATCGAGGTGAGTCATTGCATGATCTTTATGCTGATTTAAAATCCTTAGCTTCAGATTGTGATTTTTGTACTGCCTTTGACGGTCGAATCAGAGATCAGTTGTTTATGGCCCTTGATAATGAAGTTTATTTTCCGAATTTGGCTGCTGAAAAGTTGAATTTATAAACTATGACTTCGGCGGAAACCATTGAAAGAATTTTGAATTTTAAGAAAGCTTTCTCTTCTAAGAAAGTTGGTTTAACTGATAGTGTTAATGCTTTGAATTTAAGTTAAAGTGCAACCAAACGTAAAGCTAATTTTAGTCGTAGACATTGTGGTTATCCTCATCTAGTGAAAATTGCAGATCTTCCAATTAATCGTGTTCTTCCTTAAATAGAAAAGAGCACCTGAAACGTGTTTCTCCTCACTTTATAGAGTCAATTCAGGCCCAACAGGCTTCACCTAAGCCAAGTGTAAAAACGAAAAGTGATGCTAAAATTCCATTTTACAAATCTAAGAGAAAGAATTTTTTTAATAAGAAAGTAAATGCTTTAGCTGAATGTGACAATTCAGATTTTGATGATGATGATAATTGTGATTAACTGCTTAATTTAAAGGATGATTCTGGTGATTCAGATTCAGATCACATGCTTAATTTGGAGAGTGATTGTGATAATGCTGAACCAATCAGAACAAAGATTACCTTGAAGTTGAATAATACTGATATTCCATATGAAGTAGATAGTAGTGTTGTGGTTTCAACTCTGAAATGCGAATAAGTTCAAATTGTAGGCTTGTCTGTTCAGCCTAAAAGTATATGGAAATAATTATATTCTTGTAATTGGCAAGGTCTGTGTTAATGTAAAATTTGAAGATTACAGCATCCGTCATGGTTTTTATGTGGTTGAAGACCCTAATGTCAATTTGTGTGGTAAAGATTTAATACCAAAATTGGGTATTTCTTTAACAGGAATTGAAGATGAGGTAGAGCTTAATTCTGTTTTGGATGGTAAATCCCAGTTAGAACAGTTCAACGCTGATCATAACTTGCCTGTTACTAGTGTAGTAGCTAAAATCCCCTTGAAAAGTGGTGCACTTCCTAAATTCCATAAATCTAGGCTTGTTGCTAGTAAATATGCAAAGCTTGTTGAAAATGCATCAGATAAGCTTGTGGAGGATGATGAGATTAGAACATGTTACATTTAGTGATTGGGCAGCTCCTATCGTCCCTGTTTTGAAAAGTGATAAACAGTCAATTCAAATTTATGGGGATTTCAAATATCTTAATAACAATATTGCTTGTGAGAAATATCCTTTACCTAGACTTAAGGAAATATTTGCTTTATTGGGTAAGAGTACTATCTTTTCAAGAATTGATCTTAAGAATGCAAGCCTACAGTTATCTGTAGATGCTGATAGTCAAAAGTTGCTTGTAATAAATACTCCCAATAATAATAATAATAATAATAATAATAATAATAATAATAATAATAATAATAATAATAATAATAATAATAATAATAATAATAATAATAATAATAATAATAATAGATCTTGTAGGTCATGTAGTTGATAGGATTCCCCTAGGTGATAGGACCAGGAAATAGCATTACAGTAAGTAAAGTAACTACAATTCTTGGGCCAAAAAATGAATTGAGGAAGAGGAGGAAATTGTGAACACAGAAAGGGGTACTACGCTACCAAGGAAAAATTGAGCTGAAAGATATAGGGAGGGGAAACAAGGAAACTAATAATAGAGGAAAAAGTAGAAATTGTTGAAAAATGTAATCCAGTTATGATAAATGAAGCCTACCACGATGAAGCCAGAACCTTGATTCAATCAAGAAATAATAAGTCAATATGTACAAGAGAGATGTTCAACAGGAAAAGGGAGATGGAATTAACCCCGAACTCAGGGAAGAATGCAATAAGAAATACATCGAAGCAAAGGAAGCAGCACAAAAGAAATTACCGAAGAAAGAGACCACAATATAGTATGGAAAAACGTCGATAAACTAAAGAAAGGAGGCAAAAGAGGAACAAATGAGCAAGTGACAGTGAACGATGAAAATGGAAATACCCTAGAGAAATAAAACCAGATTTTTTTTTTTTTGGAGAATTACTGGCAAGATATCTACAAAAATATAAAGAACGATAAAAGAAACAAATAGAACCGAGAAAGATCAATACGATGAAAAGTATAAGAAAAAAGAACAAGAACAGAAAGCAGCAATATGCGCAACAACTTAGAGAACAGCTGTTGTTATTATTATTATTATTATTATTATTATTATTATTATTATTATTATTATTATTATTATTATTATTATTATTATTATTATCATTATCATTATTATTATTATTATTATTATTATTATTATTAGCTAAACTACTACCCTAGTTGGAAAAGCAAGATGCTATAAGCCCAAGGGCTCCAACAGGGAAAAATAGCCCAGCGAGGAAAGGAAATAGATAAACGATATAAGAAATAAGGAAATTTAAAATAAAATATTTTTAAAGTATTAGCAACATTAAAACAGATATTTGATCTTTAAACTTTAAAAGGGCTTATGTAAGCCTGTTCAACATAAAAACATTTGCTGCGAGTTTGAACTTTTGAAGTTCTACTGATTCAACCACCCGATTAGGAGGATGAGTCCACAACCTGGTCACAGATGGAATAAAACTTATAGAGTACTGTGTTGTGTTGATCCTCATGGTGGAGAAGACCTGACTATTAGAATTAACAAGATACCTGAATATTTATAGGAAAAATGGGATTATGAAAAATTGGGAAAGATCTGATAAAGATATTGAAAACTAAGTAAAGAAAACGAAAACTGGAAAAGCAGCAGGTCCAACTGGACTGAAAGTAGAACCTATTAAAAGTAAAAAAAATACAAAGTTTGTTGTTTATTAGCCTACACATAAGCAATCAAAGGAAGACAAGAGAAAGGAAGCACAATTGGAAAAAAATCAAACCATAAGCTAATACCAAAAGTACCTAGATCAAAATTAAATGAATTCAGACCTACAACCTTGCTGGATGGAACGTATAAAGTCCTGATTGAAATATCAAAAGATAAAATAGAAAATTATTTTCAAAATGAAGGCCAACTTTTGGATACCCAAATAGGATTTACAAAATGTAGATGCTTCATGTTGCAATACATTATTGAAGAAACATGTCGATAAAGCTACTTTTTATTCGTTATTTCGGTGAACTACGTCTATGGGTGGACTGTAGCAAAACATTTGATAGCATACAAATAAATAGACTGATAGAAGTCATGAAATTGTACAAAACAAACCCACAACTTATAAATGACGAACAGAACTATATAGGTCTATATATAAAGTGTAGAAAACATTACGATCTCCAGTGGAATAAAACAAGGTTGTAATGGATCCACCCGACTCTTCCTGCTCACAACCTTTAGTATTATAACATACAGTACCTGGAACTGAAGACATGAGGATTTAGAATTTTAATACAGAGAAGCGTAGCAATAGTCTTTGCAGATGATGAGGTACAAATCACATATAGGCTACTATAAAAGACTCAAAATAGCAATAAATAATACACCGACCTTCATAATCAAGACATGGGTACTTGAAATAAACAAAGCAAAATGCAACATGTTCGCATGTAATAACGAATTTCCACCACCTGAAACTGAAGGTCTCAAAGTAGTCTGCGCAACGATCCCCAATCAGTTATCTTATCATCATCATCATCTCCTCCTACGCCTATTAACGCAAAGGGTCTCGGTTAGATTTCGCCAGTCGTCTCTATCTTGAGCTTTTAATTCAATACTTCTCCATTCAGCATCTCCTACTTCATGCTTCATAGTCCTCGGTCATGCAGGACTGGGTCTTCCAACTCTTCTAGTGACTTGTGGAGCCCAGCTGAACGTTTGGTGAACCAATCTTTCTTGGGGAGTGCGAAATTATCTCCATCTACCACTCATCATGATCTTATCCACATGTGGTACTCGAGTAATATCACTTATAGTTTCATTTCTAATCCTGTCCTGCCATTTAACTCCCAATATCTCTCTGAGGGCTTTGTTCTCAAATCTACTAAATTTGTTGGAGATTATTTCATTGTCATACCATAATTCATGTCCATAGAGTAACACAGATCTCACTAAACTGATATATAGTTTGATTTTTAAATGTAATTTCAGGCAATTTGATTTCCAAATTTTACTTAACCTAGTTCTTGTCTGATTTGTTTTTTCTTTTTATATTTCACTAAACTCTAATTCTAAAGACCCTGTATTGGAGATCATAGTTCCTGAATACTTAAATGATTCTACCTCGTTAATCCCCCCTTCTCCTTCCAATGATATTTCATCTTCCATTGCATTCTCCGTTCTCATCATCTCTGACTTTCTTCGATTTATCTTCAACATAACCTCGTGTGATATTTCATGCATTCTGACAAGTAAGCATTGCAAATCCTGTGGTGTTCTGCTAACAAGGATAGCATCATCAGCATACTCTAGGTCTGTTAAATTCCTATCACTAATCCAGTCTAACCCCTCTCCACCATCTCCAACTGTTCTACTCATTATAAAATCCATGAGGAGGATAAACAACCAAGGTGACAACACATTCCCTTGGAATAGTCTACTGTTCACTGGAAATTCATTTGATGAGACTCCATTAACATTAACTTTGCACTTGCTATACTCATGAACAGACTTAATTTGAATTACATATTTAAGAGAAATTCCATAATAACGAATGTCTCCACAAAATTGGCCGGTGCACACAATCAAAGGATTTTTCATAGTCCACAAATGCCATCAAAAGAGAATTTCTATATTCTGCGCATTGCTGTACATGCCTTAAAATAAAGATTTGATTAATGCAACTTCTACCTTTTCCAAATTCGAATATCTAGGAACAACTGCTACCAGGAACACAAAGAAAAAAAAAAAACATATTTGATAACGCCTATAAATCCACAATCCAGACAGCCTTCATCTCACTAACTCATCTAACTAACGAGGAGACAGATAAGTTACAAACATTGAAAGACTAAAATATGGGAGGATTATATGAAAAAGAAAAATACGTTACAACTTTGCTGTAACTTGAAACTATATATAAAGGAAGGCGAAACTATTTATGGAAACAGGCAGGATTTGGTTTAACAAGCAAAATTGAAAAGAGAATGGTAAACTTTTGGATAAGGATCACGCAAGATAAACAACATAAGTTATCCCACACCATGTCTTTATTGTTAAGAAAGTTATACGATAGTAATGAATTCAAGTCGAAATGGATTGTAAAAATAAAAGTATTCTAGACAAGTGTGATCTATCTAATACCTGGAACAGCCCATGTGAATTTAATGGTAATTGGGTTAGGAAATGTGTTGATCTCAGAATTTGTGATATAGATAAGCAGAATTTACTATGTGAAATTAATGAAAATAGGCTATGCTCTAAATATAAAGTATTTAAGACTGAATTAGGCTTAAGCAAATATTTAACCAAATGTGGTAACCATAGGTTTCCTGTTGCTGATAAGCGATACTCGGCTTCCCAAGGGACAAAACCATGCCCAATGTGTATTACCCAGGAACTGGCCAATAAGTACCATTATACTCTGGTGTGTCCTTATTTTAGTAGCCTCAGAGAATTGTATATAAAAAGATACTATTATACTAGACCAAATAGTATAAAGTTTAGTCAGTTGCTTAAGGTAGAAAATAAGGTAGTGTTCTTGGCCCATTACTTTTCATACTATATACACTTGACATGTGGTTTGGCCTAGAAAACAAGCTTGTTGCATATGCAGATGATGCTACTCTCTTTGCATCAATTCCATCCCCTGAATGTAGATCTAGGGTTGGTGAATCCCTTAATAGAGATTTAGCTAGAATTAGTTCATGGTGCAAATTATGGGGTATGAAGTTGAATCCTAACAAAACTCAAAGTATGATTGTAAGTAGGTCAAGGACGGTGGCTCCTCAGCACCCGGATCTCAGTATTGATAATGTTTCTTTAAATATGTATGACTCTTTCAAAATTTTAGGTGTGATTCTCGACAGATAATTTACTTTTGAGAAACATATAAGGTCTGTGTCTTCTTCAATTGCACAAAAAATAGGCTTATTGAGAAAGTCTTTCAAGATTTTCGGTGATCAATCTATTCTGAAGAAGTGTTTTAATTCTTTCATTCTACCTTGTTTTGGTCTGGTCTTCAGCTGCTGATTATCATCTTAATTTGTTGGACAGAAACTTACGGTCTATTAAATTTCTTATTCCTGATCTAGATATTAATCTCTGGCACCGTCGTTCAATTAGTTCATTATGCATGTTGCATAAGATTTTTCATAACTCTGACCATCCTTTATATTCAGATCTCCCAGGACAATTCTATCCTGTTCGTAATACTAGACAGGCAGTTAATTCTAATAACCAGGCCTTCTCCATCACGAGGCTCAATACTACGCAGTACTCTAGAAGTTTTATTCCAGCTGTTACCAAGTTGTGGAATGATCTTCCTAATCGGGTGGTTGAATCTGTAGAACTTCAAAAGTTCAAAGTTGGAACAAATGCTTTTTTGTTGACCAGGCGGACATGAGTCTTTTTATAGTTTATTTATGACATATTTGTTTTTGATGTTGTTAATAGTTTATATATGACATGTCTGTTCTGACGTTGTTACTTATTTCAGAATGATTTATTGTTAATTTGTTCTCTTCATTTATTTATTTCCTTATTTCCTTTTCTCACTGGTTTTTTTTCCCTGTTGGAGCCCCTGGGCTTATAGCATCTTGCTTTTCCAATTAGGGTTGTAGCTTGGATAGTAATAATAATAATAATAATATTAACTGTGCAATCTAGCAAAATTTGTCAAAATCATAATGGAACAGTTTTGGTTATATATCATTATTTTGTTGTCTAGTCCATATGGGCTTATACTGTAAGTCAAATTATGATTTAGTATATTTTTTAATATACTCTCAAACCCTGAGAGGGGTAGCTAGAGTTAATAAAATCCTTAAATCCTTAAAGAGCTACTTTTTGACCACGCACCGCTACACTGGATCTGCAGCGAAGATGAAATTTATAAATGCTGATACAAAACACAATTATGTGAAAGGAAGAAAAAACTTTGATGCACTTCTTATTACACTGCAAAAAAATCCAAATACCATAGATGAGTGCATTTGACTAATGAAACCACACCCAGAAAAGAAAGAGGATATAATAAAAAGCCTGCGACTATTTGAAATAGAAAAAAGTAACCATATATGAATATAAAAATATCATTATTTTAAAACTGTGGAAAGTCAGAACAGAAATGTTAAACGAACTCTAAAACAGTATTAGGAAAAGTGAAATATAAACAAGGAAAACTGCTTAGGGTCGCCGTTACAAGAAATGTGACCAAAGAGCCAACACAATGCTCGATTGTTACCTACTAATGACACTGAGACCTTTATGCAATAAATATGATAATAAAATTGAAGATTTAGAAAAATATGAAAAAAACACGTTCTCAAAAAAGAAATAAAAAGTGGTGACAAATGAAATTATGAAAAAAAAACAGAAGAAATGAAAATAAAGATGACTAAACAGCGTAATGACAAAAGAGTTTACATAGGAGAACTTAACACTGATGAGACAGTAATAGTTGTGAAAACAAGGTTTGATACAATAAAATGAAAAGAAAATTATAGATACAGGAATAATAAGGAAAGGCTTTGTGTGTTGTGTAGGGAGGCAGAGGATACTACGGAACATATGTTTTGCTATAATCAATTAAAATTTAGAAACAGTGACATAGAAATACGGAATTTAGAAACAGAAAATAAAGTTGTTGCCCGGTATTTTAGACAAGACCTGGAATTTAAAAGTAAAAGTATGTAAGCTGTGTTGTCTGTATAGGAGGTAACTAATGATAATGAATTTTCTGCAGATTGCAGCGCTTTGTACCAACTACACTTCATCTAGTAGTGTGCCCACAATGGCACAATCACGGTTCACACTTCACATTTCACAATGTTGTGGAGAGAGCAACGAGGAACACCAGGACCCTTGGGCGTGGTTTTTCGTGGAATAATTTTGTTTAAGGTAGGTGGTTAGCACCTACACTTTTTTTTTTTTTTTTTTTTGCGACTTTGGGTCGTGCCACCTCTAAAGAAAGCGTACTACACATCGTGCCAGCTTGTGACATGACCTCGCAAGAAACGTATAAAATGGCACGACGTCCCCAGGTTTTTAAATAGTTTTATGTTTTATCGCGGAGTGGTTTTCTCGTAGGGGTTGCCTCAGTGCTAGAACCATTGTCTTGCTATGGGCAAGGCGTTCCAAAATGAACGAACGTGGATTAGTGCTAGGTAACGACCTCGCAACTTTGGTGTTAGGTGACGACCTCGCAACATTGGTGTTGTGACGTCATTGACTCGCCTCGTAAGATGTCGCATGAGTTCGTCGCACCTCGCACCAGGAACGACACCGTGCTACTTCTTGCCGTGTCCTACCCCAAAATGTTACCCTTTCTTGTGCACAGCTTATGATGTATGGCGGGCTGGTTGTAAATTGTATATTGTCAACTTTATTTTGATTTGTTCAATACGATAGTGCTGTGTTGTTTTTCTTTTTGTATGTGTGTGTGCTTGTGTTCAGTTACACATTTTGGAAATAGTACGGCATCGACATTGTCCTAGGGATCACTAGGGTCAGCACCAATCATTCTTCATTTTACACATGCCTGGATTTTCTCTATTACACCTCTATAATGCCTCGCAAGACCACTAAGCAGTCCAAGGAACCAGAGATGCCCCCTTCTCCGCTAGTGGCGGCAGAGTCTGCTGACGATCCTTTTGTCAAAGAAGAACCTGCAGGAGGACCTAGTAGACAACAACAACCAAAAAAGAAGAGGTATCGTCCTAGCCATAGGGACATACCAGACTACCCCTTCACGGATGCCCAAGTTTCTGAGATTGCTGAGTTTGTGAAGCAAAATCCTCCTCTCTATAACAAGCAGGATAAGCAGTGGTGCAACCCCAGACTGAAGGAGACCCTGTGGACAGAGCTGGCAGCAACCTTCCCCAACTGTACTTTCCTGCAAGTGAGGAAGTTTTTTGAGAAGAAAAGGACAGATTTTGGGAAAATAGAGAAGAAGGAGAGCATGAGTGGTGCCCTAGCAAGGAGGAGGACAGCACGAGAGGAAGAAGTCATGACCACCTGGGAGTTCCTCGGGGGTCACATAGCCCACGAGAACACACAAGCGAGCGATAGCTTCTCTCCTATCTCGCAAAGGGCCATTTCAGACAGAAATGACGACGATTCCTCCAGTGAGATGTCTGATTTGTCTGCTGCATCAATGGTCAGGAGGAGGAACCTGAAGAGGAGCAAGCCAGCAGATACAGTAGCCTCCACCCCCTCCACTTCAGATGAGCAGATGGTATCTGGAATTGCCATTAGGGAGCTCCTGCACAAGGCCAATATCGTGATGCAGAAGAAGGAGGCCGAAGGACCTGAGGCCGAGATCCAGGACTTCTCAAGGTACCTGTGTTCAAGACTAAGAAAAGTGTCTCCTGTGAACTTCAAGGTGCTGTTTGGGAAGATCCTGGAGATGGTCTCAGCCCTGGAGGAACCACCTGAAGGGACATCTTCCATCACCAACCCCAGGCTAATCCTCAATTCTCTGACAGGGACACCACAACCTCCTCCAGTGTCATCACAACCTTTACAGTGGCAACAACCTCCGATGAAGGCAACATACCAGGAACACCAACCAACATTTTACATTCCGCAGCAGCAGCAGTTAGCCCCACCGCACCAAAATCTGCAGCCACTTCCACCAAAGCAGCCTATAACAGACAAAATATGCCATGTAAGTTTATCTCGAGACGTTTTGTCAAGTTTCCTTTGAATTTTCAGATTCTGAAGTGTGACCAAGTTAAGATGTGTAGCCTTGATATTGTTTTCTGGGTACCCTACTGGAAGCAGCCCTAGGCTAAGAAGTTTAGGCCCCCCTCCCCATTGCTGGCGGATGCATTAGAGTGTATTTCACTATCTAATAATTGGCGGTGATGATAAATGTCATTTTCTAAGAAAACAAAAGTTTTTCCATAGGAATCTTAGGAAAATTTTTTTATGTGGAGAATGTTGCCCTGTTCTTAACAATAATAAAACCAAAGTTTTACTAGACGGTAAGTTAAAGTACATCTAGAAGTTTTATGCTACTGTAAGCTATCCTTCACCAAAAAGTTGTACTTAATGGTAAGTTAATGTAGACTCGGAAGTATTACCCATATGTAAACTACCCAAGACCCTAAAGTTTGACTCTATGGTAGGTTAAGGAAGACTCAGAAGTTTTATCCTACTATAAGGAAGCCTTTTTGTATAAGCAGCCAGTTCCTCCCTCATCCATAGGAAATGGGAATTTTGTTCCTATTTTATAGTCATTTGCAGGATGCGGTCGCTGTACTATAAAAACTGTGTCCATTGCTCTGCTGAATCTTTACACAAGAACACCACCTCACATCAACTTTCCCATCTAACCCAACCTAAAAGCCATGTCCTTACCTACTTACCTAATTGGGGTCCTAATAATCCCCGGCGACCCCACATATACTGCCGTATTCTTACCTTACGCTGTACTGTATTTGATTTGTAACCTATTTCTCTCCTAGCAAGGTAACATGATCATATTTCGTAAATGAAAAATATTTCATAAGTAATCAGAAATTTTACACTTGTCCCAACGAACTACATTCGCTCCAAAACGCATTTCACCAAAACGACACTTTGAACAATCACCGGAAAAATCCCCCAGGCATCCCATTCTATACAAATGAGTGAAATTCACAATCCTTACATTATCTGGAATAATCGAATTGTAAAACAAATCACAAGTATCTTCATACTGATGTGTTGCCATTATCGCGTCATGGGTCAAGAATGAGTATCTCCGACCCATGCTTGATGCTTCAGTTACCCTGTTTGAATTTTGGAAGTATAGGATTCTGATTGCATAAAATAAAGCCCTCTGGCAATTTCTCAGGTCAAGTGGGATCCAATTGGATCTTTTCAAATTGCAGTGACCGCCAATTAGTTCAGTAATCTGCCACTGAATCACTGTTGGATTGATCAAAGTACCATCTACAGTAAATTCTAGGTACTATGGCAGAGAGAATGTGCCTGTCAGGGAACAGAGCTTGTTTGATATATAAATTTCACAGCAATTTTTATAGTTTTCAAAATAATTGTATTTGTATCACTTGCCTTAGATAGGCACTGCGCATCAGAAGGAACTGGCTATCCTTTGTTATATCTAGCCAATGAATCCTCTATGGATTTAGTCTGTCATGGGTAGGGAAGATGAAAGAATGGCCCCAAGTCCCGGGCTTAGCGGGGTGCTAAGAATCTCCCTGTTTATAAATACTAAAGAAAAATTGATAATAGGTAATTGGAATGTTAGAACCATGAATCAGATTGGGAAGTTACAGCAAGTGGAAAGTGAATTTATGAAATACCGTATAGTTTGGATGTCTTGGCCCTAAGTGAAACACGTTATAAGGGGATTGGTAAGGAAACTTTAGACCAAGGCAAGAACAGAAAAGGCATTAACCAAGTAGAAAGTTGTAAATAGTAGATTAGTACAAGCAAAGTTCAAATCAAAGCAGTGCAATATGAGTATTATAGTTAGCTATGCCCCAACAAATTATTCCCGTAAAGAAAGGAAAGATGGATACTATGAAGAACTGCAGAATGTAATAGATGAGATCCCCGAGAGAGATATGAAAATTGTGATTGGCGACTTCAATGCTGAAGTTGGAAGGAATAATCAAGGGATAGAGAATGTGATGGGTGTCGAGGGTCTTGGCAAAGTTGAAAATGAAAATGGAGCACATTTCATAAGTTTCTGTTCAGCAAACAATCTTGTCATTGGAGGTACTCTTTTTCAACACAAGACTTCACCACGTGGCATTTACAAAAATCAAAAAGATCACATTGCCATTAATAAAAAGAGGAGAACTCTGAGAAATGTAAGAAGCTATGGGTGTACAGATATTCGTAGTGATCACCAACTCCTTATTGCCACACTGAAATTAAAACTGAAAGCACCCAACAGGAAGGTAGATAGAATACCTAGTTGTTCCATAACTGTAATACAAAACACGCTATTTAATAGGGGGTATTACTTTCGGCGTAGCTGAAATGACGAGCCATTAATTTTTAACGAGGGTTTACTACCGATACCGCTAGTTAGCGGGGTTAGGGGAGGGTACCTTGCTATCCCCCCCTCTCACACACCTGTGCTTGAGCTTACTTTGCTCTCGGCTCGGATGGTAGTCGGACGTGTCCGCTTTCATCCTCGCCGTCATTTGGCAGCCATTTAATGCTTTTTTCTTTTTCTTTTTCTAGTTCTGTTTGTGAAGTTGGCCTCTGCGATTTTGCCCACCTGCCCTGGGTTTCCCGACCGCCCCTGTGGAACATTCATGTCGGCGGTCGAGACCGATCCTCATGCCCTTTGTCCTTCCAGTAGGGGCCAACGGTGTGGTAGTAATAACAGATGTGGTGAGTGTAGGGAGTGGTCTACCTCCCAGTTGGAGAGGTTTTCGCGACGACGGAAGAAGTCCAAACGGGATATTTCTTCTTCGAAGGTTTCTTCGAAAGGAGAAATACCCAAGACCCCTTCTTCCGTTGCTCAAACCTCCTCCGAAGCTCCCACTCGGTTGGTCTCTTTCGAGAGACCGTCGAGTGGTAGCGTAAACCGATGTACTGTTTACCAAACTCGGGGCTCGAGAGATGACGTTGCTTCCCCTAGCGAAGCAGCTCCACCTCCCCCCCGGGGGAGGATATATCACTAACCCCCCTTTTTTAGCTTTGGTCCTCCTTGGGGCTTACGGGTTCGCCCTCCAAGGAGGTTTTACTCGACTACATCCGATTGGGTGCCGCTATCAAGCAATCGCCGTCACCGACAGAGGTTGATCCTGTCTCTTGTCGACGTTGTGGTGTCAGAGGTATCCAATGCGGTATCACCCATCACCTCTGCCTCTTCAAACCCTACGGTAGATGACGGCTTAGTTTCTTAGTTTCTCCTGTTCCTGTTCAACCAACGAGGGAGAAACTAAGTCCAACAGTCTCAACTGCTAGTGTTTCTTTCCCTCGGGGGAGTTCACTTACAGAGACTCCTCTTCGGAGGACAGCAGAGGGTCAGCTCGCTGACCCTACGGCCTCCAGAGGGCGCATTCGTCGCAAGGCTCGCCTTCCTCTTTGCTAGAGAGGCCTTCCATCACCTGCGGTGAGGAGGCGCCTCTTTGGTTCTTTGGTTCTACACCTTCGTTGCAGTCCCCCACAGAGGAGCCTCGACAACAATCACCGACTGTTCCTGCATTGGTCCTGGACCTTTCTGCAGATCGTTCGCGATCTCCTTCGGTGGAAGGTCGTTCTTTTTAAAGGGCACGTCGACCTTCCACCCGACAGACCTGCCGACCTGCCGTCACCCTTCCTCTTTAAACCTAGCAAGGTTTCATCTGAGCACGCTAAGGCGCGCCAGTCAGGTAAGCGCTATGCACCAACGAAACCTGACGAACGCGCTCTAGTAGCTCGTCAGGGCCCATCAAAAAACCCTAACACAGGGCATCAAGGGCGTATGCGCCAACATGCATGTACGTCCCAACAAGAGCACAGCTCCAGTACGCGCTATGCACGCACTCATGCACATACGCGCCCACGTTCTCCTGCGCGTCAGACCTTACCTGAACCCAAACCTACACACCCACACCTAGCTGCGCGCCAACTCTAACCTGCGCGCCAGCGTTCACGCCCAGCAGTTAAATCTCCTGTGGACCAACAATCGACTGATCTGGGCGGTACTGGGAAGTTGAATAGACTGACTTCTCCCATGCGCCAGCTTTTGCCATCACGCCAGCGCTCGTCATCGCCTGAACGCCCTTCACGCACTCGCCTATCCTCCCCTACAGATTCGCGCCCACATTCTGACACGCACCCACGAGCAGCACAGGCTTCAACTGCGCGCCCGCGTGCTAGGGGTCTTTCTCCTGCGCGCGCGCCCTACGACCGATACAGGCACGCGCGAACTCTCGCCAGCGCGCTCAACGCGCATGCGTGCCAACAGTCTCCCGCACGTGCTCCGGTGCCCCATCAGTCTCCCGCGCGGCCACGCGCTCGCCAGCAGTCTCCCGCGCGCGTGCCAGCAGTCTCCCGCGCGCGTGCCAGCAGTCTCCCCCGCGCGTGCCAGCAGTCTCCCCCACGCGTGCCAGCAGTCTCCCCCGCGTGCGCACCAACAGTCTCCCGCACGCTATTCCTGGTATTCTCCCGCGCGCTATTCCTGGTATTCTCCCTCGCGTGAGCACCATTACTCTCCCTCGCGCGAGCACCATTACTCTCCCTCGCGCGAGCACCATTACTCTCCCTCGCGCGAGCACCATTACTCTCCCTCGCGCGAGCACCATTACTCTCCCTCGCGCGAGCACCATTACTCTCCCTCGCGCGAGCACCATTACTCTCCCTCGCGCGAGCACCATTACTCTCCCTCGCGCGAGCACCATTACTCTCCCTCGCGTGAGCACCATTACTCTCCCTCGCGCGACCATCAATATCCTCCTACGTGCGAGACTGCTGAACTACACACGGAAAGGTTGCCATCGCCTCATTCCCCTCCCCGCAAGTGCATACCAGTGCGCATTGTGGGAGAAGGGAAACATCTAGAGGGGTCCAGGATCCCAAAGCCTTTTCAGGCGAACCCATCAATGATGAGAACTCCTCCCAGAGATCCTTCAATTCCTGTCCCTTCAATGGGTATGTCTGACAGTGTGTCTATCAGCCAACAGCCCTGGTTCGGTGCACTAATCAGAGCCATAACGCAGGCGTTCAAGCCTGTCTTCTCTGAATTAGGGCACAGATCTATGGCTGCTTCTACCCCTTTGAAGAGAAAAAGAGGATTTCCAGACGCGGTAACTTCTCCAAGGGCAAAACTGACTCCATGCAAGCCTTCGAAGCAAGTTCCTTCTTTCCCCCAGACTGTCTCTCCTTCCCTTTCGGATGAAGATATCCCGTCCTCAGGAGTCACGCAAGGAGAGACTTTCTCCCATCGCACCAATGAGGGAAACCTCTCCTCACGCCTAGATGTCTTCTCAGGCGGGGACTGAAAGGAACATGCCCTCCTCGTCAATGTTGGAGTCCTACATCCTTCCCAGGAAGGAATCTAAGGACTCTAAAACATTGCCGAAGTCCTCTACTAGGACTAGGATGGAGCCAGCTAGCCACTCGGAGAACGTCCGCGACTCTCCCCAAGAAGACCCTTTGGGGACAGGAGACTTCGCTGCAAGTCCTACATCTGGAGGAGACCAGCAAGAGTCAGAACATGCGTTTTGGCAAGTTCTAACTCTAATGAGGGCTCTCAACGGGTTTTCCAACCCAGAGATCCCTCCTCGAGAGGGCAAGGACACGGTCTTGGACCCTGTCTTTGGTACTCAGAAACCCTCCAAGACCAGTACAGCACTGCCCTGGTCTCAAGGGGTTAAGAGTACCAGGGACAAGATCTTTCTACAGCTCTCTGAGATGTCCTCCTCCAACTGTTCCAGTGCCACCAACAAGCTCCTCCCAACTCCTCGCGTACAGCAGAGGAGGTACTTCGAGATCCTTAAGGAGCCTTATAAGTGGTTTTAAGAAGCCAATAATGTTGAAACGTGATGCCATCCCTAGGGCCAGGGGAATGGCGGTGTATATTAGGACCGAGTACCCTGCTTCTCATAAGTCCTGGTATCAATGTGGATGTCATGAGATTCAGGTAATAAAAGTTTGTGGCAGGCATAACAACTTTTATTTGTGTTTGATCTACCGGAATCCAGACATGGATGATTCTATCTTCGATTGTCTTCTTACCATTATGGCTAAGATACAAGAAGATGATAGAAAGGCTTCTTTTGTCTTTGTTGGTGATTTTAATGTTCACCATAGGGAGTGGTTAAGTTCTATCTCTCCTACCGATCGCCATGGCTTAAGAGCTTTAAACTTTGCCTCGGAATCAGGCTGTAAGCAAATTATAAATGAAGCTACTCACAGGTCTGGTAATTGCTTGGACCTCGTATACACTGACTCCCCTGGCGTTATAACTAGTAAGGTTGGTTCTCCAGTCGGGACATCTGATCATGCCTTGATTTCATTAGTAGTGAAGACTGAGCAGCCTGTCCCTGATATATCATACTCTTGTAAAATTTATATGAAATCCCTAGCAAACTGGAATGGGATTTTGCATGATCTTTTGTGCTTGAATTGGTCACAATTATATAGTAGTGTAGATCCTGTTGCCCCTTTGAATGAGAATCTAGTCAACATAATTGATAGGCGTATCCCTTCTCGTGTGCTAAGGTACTGAGTGAAGGACAAGCCGTGGTTCAATGATGATTGTAGACGTGCTTATTTGGAGAAGCAGGAATGAATGAATGATTTAAAGTTTTCAGGCATCCTGACATCTAAGGTCATTGACGCCGTGGAGAAGCAGGAGGCCTATCACCTTTGGAAAGGTAACAGATCAGATTTTACCTGGAGCATCTATGCTCAGCTTTGAGCTTTTGCTCAGAGAGTTTATGCCTCAACTGAAAAGGAGTACAATTTAACCATAAAAGAAACCCTTTCTGGTACAACTCAGGAACATAAATGGTGGTCTACCCTTAAATCTGCACTGTTTGGTGTAGATGCAACAGTTTCTCCTTTACTTAAACCAGATGGCTCAGTCACTTACTGTCCAAAGGAAAAGGCAACCCTTTTGGCTGATGTTTTGACAGTAAACAGAGTAATGAAAAACTTGAACTTCCTTATTCCTGTTTTCCAGAGGCTAAACTAACTAGTTTAGCTTTTCGATCTCGTGAGATCAAAGCTCTGTTGATGGACCTTGATGCTTATGGAGGTGTAGACCCAAATAGCATTTGTTCCGTAACCGAAATACAAACCACGCTATTTACATTGGGTTTACCTTTTAGCGCAACTGAAATGACGAGCCAATAGTTTTAACGATGGTTAATTACCCCCGCGCTAGTTAGCGGGGGGTGGGGGAAGGGTAGCTTGCTACCCCTCCCCCCTCCACACACCGGTGACTTGCTTCACTTCACTTTTGGCTCGGCGGTGATCAGACGTGTCTGCTCTTCGTCCTCGTGACAGCCTTTAATTTTCTGCTTTCTCTTTACAGCGTGTGTGTTGGTTGGAAGTTGACCTTCATTATTAGTACTTTACAATGCGTACATGCTCTGGAGTTGCCGGTCGTCCTTGTGGGACTTTCATGTCGAACGTAACTACGGACCCGCACACCCTTTGCCCTCAATGTCGAGGCTGACGGTGTGACCAGGAGAACATGTGCCCTGAGTGCGGGGAGTGGTCTGCCTCCCAGTGGGAGAGGTTTGGCCGTCGGCGTAAGAAGTCCAGGAGAGACCGTTCTCCTTCGGGGTTAGCCTTGAAGGAGGAAGGTTCTCGGGACTCTTCTCCCGCCGCCCAAACCTCCTCCGAAGCTTCCCCTCGTCCGTCTCCCAAGGAGAGTCGGCCGAGTGGTAGCGCAGGCCCTAGTTCTGTTTCCCGACCTTGGGTGGGGGGAGAGGGCTTTGCCTCCCATAGTGAGGCAGTTCCCCCTCCTCCTCCGGGGGAGGTTATTGATAATGCCTTAACCAATGACGATCTTTTGCAGATTTGGTCGTCCCTGGAGCTTAAGGGCTTGCCCTCCAGGGTCGCCTTTATTGACCCTGTCTCGTTGGGGGCCGCTGTTAAGCAATCGCCGGCGGTAGCAGAGGTAGACCCTCTGTCTATTCTCGACATCGTGGTGACAGAGGCCTCCAACGTGGCTGGGCAATCCTCCGCAGGTGCTGTTGCGAATGATGGTGCTAAGGGCTCTCCTCCCCCTTCCGTACATCCTTCGAAGGGGGAAGTGAGTCCTTCGGTCTCTGCTGCTGCTCAGCTTCCTTCTGAGGGAAGTGCTTTGACGGAGACTCCCCTTCGGAGGACCGATGGTCCCGACGATCTTCCCCGAGGCCGCCTCCGCCGTAAGGCTCACCGTCCGCTACGCCGCAAGGGCCTTCCTTCCCCTTACAAGGGGGTTAAGAGGCGCCTTTTTGGGTCTTCTTCCTCCGAGGGGGACTCTCCTTGTCAGCCTTAACCTACAGTTCCGTCTTCCTTGGACCTCTCTGCTGACCATTCACCAACTCCTGTCAGATATTCGCATTCTGGAGAACACGTCACACGAGCAGTGCTAGCGCATAGGCGCTCTCCTGCTCGTCAGCGCTCTCCTGATCGTCAGCGATCTCCTGCTCGTCGGCGATCTCCTGCTTGCCGACGCTCACCTGCTCGTCGGCGATCTCCTGCTCGCCGACGCTCACCTGCTCGTCGGCGATCTCCTGATGTTCGCCCTCCTCGCCAGCGCTCTCCTGATGTTCGCTCTCCTGCTCATCAGCTCTCTTCTGAGCGTCAGCGCTCATTTGAGGACCATCGCCCTGTGGTCTCTGACCATCGTACAGTTCCTGCTGAGCTTCCTGCTCACCATCTGTCTGATCCTGTGGCTACGCAACATCGTTCTGCGCGTGTCAAAAGCACATGTTCGCCAATGCGCCAACGATTTTCCAATTCCTGCTCGTGAACGCGCCGCGCCACCTGTCCTTTCACAGGACACGCGTCGACCTTCTGCTCGCCAGCGATCACCTACGCGCCAGCGATCACCTGCTCGCCAGCGCGCACAGGCGGTTTTGGTATCGCCTATTTACCAGCGTTCTCCCACGCATTAACGATCGCCTACGCGCCAGCGTTCACCTGCTCGTCAGCGCGCACAGGCGATTTTAGTATCGCCTATTCAACCGTATTCTACGCGTCAGCGATCACCTGTCTTCCGGCGATCTCCAGACCGCCCGCATGTTACAGCCGGCGCGCCAACGTTCTCCAACGCTTCTGAAGGAACATGGTTCGCCAGCTACTAGCTTGCCATCGCGCGATCGCTCACCTGCGCATACTGCTCGCCATCAATGCCACAACGCGTCATCGCCAACCTGCGCGTCAGCGCTCACCAGCTCATCATCGATCACCTGTGGATCTACATTGCCAGCGGTCTTCCTCACCCATGCGGCAGCGCGTTTCCTCGCCGTCGCGCCAACACTTGCGTTCGCCGCCGCGGACACGCGTTCATTCACCTGCCCACCCTCGCACCCACTCGCCTGCGCGCCCGCGCGATCGTTCGCCTGCGCGGCCGCGCGATCGTTCGCGCCCGCGCGATTGTTCGCCCGCGCGCCCGCGTGATCATCCACCTGCGCACCTGCGCACCCGCGCGACCATTGTTCGCGGCGAATTCCGCAGCCGGTGGTAGCAGCAGGAACGCGTGTTCCTAGACGACGCTCAGGATCGCCTCCACCCAAACACGGGTTGGTAGTGCAGGACGAGGAGAGGTTAGTACATCATTCTTCCCCACCTTCTTTTCAGGCAGGTACCGTGGTGTCCACTCCAAAGGATCGCCTGATCCCTTTCCCTTTAGCGAGGATTTCGGACTCTGTTTCCTTGGAGCAACAGACTTGGTTTGGTCCTCTGGCACGGGCGTTAGTGAGGGTTATGAAACCAGCACTCGCCGACCAGGGTAACAAACCAACGGCTGTCTCCTACGCTGAAGAGAAAGAGAGGAGTGGACTTTGTGGTGACTTCCCGCAGGGCGAAGTTGGTTCCCAAGAGGTCGGTCGCGAAGGTCCCTTCTCCTACCCGAGTGCTTTCTCCTTCTCCCGTGGACGAGGCCTTTCCGTCCTCAGGTGAGTCCAGTGGGGTGGTAGTCTTCACCTCGGCACCAAGGGGGGAGACTTCGCTTCATGCAGGAGAATCATCTCGTGAGGAAGGGGCCCCTCGAACCTCGTTGTTGGGATCCTGTATCCCTCCCAGGAGGGAATCCAAGGACTCCAAGACCGTCCCTAAATCCTCTGCAAGGATTCGTCAGGAACCCACGACTACCCGGGGGAATGTCCACGTGTCACCCCAGGAAGAGATCCCTGGGGCAGGAGACTTAGCTGCCAGCCCGCAGGGGGGAGAACAGCAAGAATCCGAACATGCCTTCTGGCAGGTCCTAAGTCTGATAAGGCAATTTAACGGGCTTATGGATCCAGTCATCGCCCCCCCCGTGAAGGCAAAGACACGATCTTGGATGAATTGTTTGACGTTCGGAAGGCCCCTAAGACCAGTGCGGCTCTGCTCTGGTCTTGGGGTCTGAAGAGTGCCAGAGCTAGGGCCAACGCTCAGCTCGCACTTCTTGCCTCCTCCAGTCGTTCCACTGCTGGGAACAAGCTCATCCCTCCTCCCCGTCTTCAGCAGAGGAGGTATTTCGAGATCCTGGGTGAGCACAACCTTGCTCTTCCTCTCCATCACTCTGTGGAGGAGCTGGCGAAGGGAGTTCCCCTTGAGAAGCTCTCTGCCCGGCAGGTGTCATTCTCGGCGGCAGAGATCCTTAGCCACGAGAAGGTCGCTAAGTGTGCCATGCAGGCCACTTCGTGGCTGGACTTTTGGCTAGGATCTCTGGGTATCCTATTGCGATCGGAGGACTTGTCCAAGGAGACCAATAGGAAGGCCCTGGAGACCTTCTTGCTCTCGGGCACCCGCTCCATCGAGTTTTTGGCGCACCAGGTTACTACCCTATGGGCCAACTCGGTGTTGAAGCGGCACGATGCTGTGTCCGAAAGATTCCATCCGAAGGTCCCCGCCGTAGATGTGTGTAGGCTCCGACATGCTTCCCTTCTGGGGGAGAACCTGTTTGAGCCTCAAGACATGGAGCGAACGGCTGAGAGGTGGAGGAAATCCAGCACGGACTCCCTCCTCCATAGGGCCCTTACAACTCGGCCCTATAAGCCTCCAGCCCCGCCACAACAGCAGCAACAGCCTCGTAAGGCTCCCAAGCAGGCACCGGCAGTTAAGAAGGTGGTGTCTAAGCCCCAGCCAAGGTCAAGATGGGCGGTAAGTCCTCCAGGGCAGGCAAGACTCCTAGGGGTGGCGGTCGCAGCCGCAAGCCCTAGGGGTGGCAGTCCCCCTGCATGTCCACCTGTGGGGGGATGCCTTCAGCGTTGCGTCCGCAGGTGGCAGCAACACGGGGCCGATGCTTGGACGGTCACAGTGATCGGCCAAGGCTATCGCGTCCCGTTCACAACATCTCAACCTCCCCTGACAGCGAATCCAGTGTCGTTGAGCTCCTATACCACGGGATCGGCAAGGGGGCTGGCCCTTCAGGCCGAAGTCGAGACCATGCTCGAGAAGGGTGCTCTCCAGGAGGTCGTGGACGGCTCCCCAGGCTTCTTCAGTCGACTCTTTCTTGTAGAGAAGGCTACTGGAGGCTGGAGACCCGTCATCGATCTCTCAGCTCTGAACAGGTTTGTCAAGCAAACCCGGTTCAGCATGGAGACAGCAGACACGGTCAGACTTGCGGTGAGACCACAAGACTTCATATGCACACTGGATCTAAAGGACGCGTACTTCCAGATCCCAATCCATCTGTCTTCCAGGAAGTACCTGAGATTTTGCCTAGACAACAAGATCTACCAGTTTAAGGTGCTGTGTTTCGGTCTCTCCACAGCTCCTCAGGTGTTCACCAGAGTGTTCACCCTGATTTCATCTTGGGCGCACAGGAACGGCATTCGTCTTCTTCGTTATCTGGACGATTGGCTGATCCTAGCAGACTCGGAGTCGACCCTTCTTCGGCACCGAGACAGGCTTCTGGATCTTTGCCAGGATCTGGGGATCGTGGTAAACCTCGAGAAGTCCTCTCTGCAGCCGTCCCAACGACTGGTTTATCTAGGCATTCTAATAGACACCAATCTCCACAAAGCCTCTCCATCAGACGACTGGATAGCAAGACTGAGGAGGGTGGCAGAACCCTTCCTCAGGCGAGAAGAACTCCCTGCCCAATCGTGGTTGCGTCTCTTAGGTCACCTATCCTCCCTGGCCCGTCTGGTTCCAAACAGCCGCCTCAGGATGAGATCCCTTCAATGGCGGCTCAAGTCCCGGTGGAATCAAGGATCCGATTCCCCGGACATTCTGATCCCAATGGGGTCTCTGGAACAGTTGGACTTGCGGTGGTGGCTGGTCGACGAGAACCTGCGGAAGGGAGTAAGTCTTCTCGTCCTCCCCCCCGGAATTGACTCTGTTTTCGGACGCGTCAAAAGAAGGGTGGGGGGCGCATGTTCTGAACCGGAGGGCCTCAGGCCTTTGGTCAGAATCAGAAAAGTGCCTACACATCAACCTGCTAGAATTGAAGGCCGTCTTTCTAGCTCTTCAGCAGTTCCAACGGTCCCTGGCGGGTCATTCCGTGGTGGTGATGAGCGACAACACCACAGTAGTGGCTTATATCAACAAGCAGGGAGGCACTTTTTCGCAACAGCAATCCCATCTTGCAGTAGAGACTCTGAGGTGGACCGAAACCCACTCGATAACACTATCAGCTCGCTTCATTCCTGGCAAGAGGAATGTGCTCGCCGACAGTCTGAGCAGGGCCTCGTAGATAGTGAGTACCGAGTGGTCTTTGTATCCTCAGATAGCCAACAAAGTCCTGACTTTGTGGGGTTCCCCAACTGTGGACTTGTTCGCGACAGTCTTGAACTTCAAGCTGCCCCTGTACTGCTCCCCAGTCCTGGACCCCAAGGCACTCTGGCAAGATGCTTTCCAGCAACGGTGGGACAACATCGACGTGTACGCCTTCCCACCGTTCTGTCTGATGAGAAGGGTGCTCAACAGGACCAGACTATCGGTCAACTGTTCGGTGACTCTGGTAGCTCCGTTATGGCATCATGCGGAATGGTTTCCGGACCTTCTGCAGCTCCTGACGGAACTCCCGAGGGAGCTTCCTCCACAACACGAGCTTCTCAGACAACCCCACTCCGGCGTCCCTCACAGGGCCGTAGCCTCGCTTCGGCTTCACGCCTGGAGACTATCCAGCGTCTCCTCACGGAGAGAGGCTTTTCGCAACAGGTTGCGGAGAGAATGTCTCGGCACCTGCGAAGGTCCTCTGAGGGAGTCTACCATGCAAAGTGGAGAGTCTTTTGTGGTTGGTGTCGTGGAAGGGGAATCTCTCCCCTCGATGCCACTATTCCAGCAATAGCGGACTTCCTCTTATATCTGCGAGAAGAAATGCGCCTTTCTGTCTCGGCAGTGAAAGGCTATCGCTCAGCCTTAAGCTTGGCCTTCAGATTGAAGGGCGTGGATATTTCTTCATCGCTAGAACTCTCTTTACTCATACGTAGCTATGAGCTTACCTGCCCCCAGTCGGAAGTGAGACCCCCTCCTTGGAACGTGGTTCGAGTCCTCAGGTCTCTTAAGAGACCTCCCTTCGAGCCATTACGCCAGGCCTCCGATCGCCACCTGTCTTGGAAGACGGCTTTCCTACTCGCCTTGGCTTCGGCCAAGCGGGTTAGTGAACTTCAGGGTCTCTCGTACGACATTGCCCATTCAAGGGGATGGGGGGAGGTAACGTTCAGGTTCGTCCCTGAGTTTGTTGCCAAGACTCAGAATCCTGGAGTGCCGGATCCTCGGTTCGACTCTTTCAGGATCGCGAGTCTCCGTTCTGTAACAAGCGACCCAGACCAGCTGCTACTATGTCCAGTGAGGTGTCTGAGGCACTACTTGAAGAGAACGGCTGCAGTCCGTCCTCAAGTGCGAGCTTTGTTTGTGAGCACAGGCAGGACTAAGAGGAGGGTCACCAGGAACACCATCTCAGCTTGGATTCGAAGGGTTATCCACCATGCCCTGAATCCTGACCCTCCTCCGTCACGTTGCCCTTGGGCCCACGATGTCAGGGGTATTGCTATATCCCTTGCCTTCAAGAGAAACTTCTCTATGACGCAGGTACTTCAAGCTGGGGTCTGAAAGCGTCAAACGACCTTCACAGCCCACTACCTGCAAGACGTGACCCACAGGAGCCTCGATACGTTTTCTATCGGCCCTGTGGTGGCTGCACAACAGCTGGTCTAACCTCAGGCTCCTTTTTGGACAAGTAGCAGTAGGTTGAGGGCGTTGTTACCTGGTCTTAGTCTGCGTGAATGAAAGAGTATGTCTGACCCTTACTTCTTTCTTCATTCTCCCCTCTCTTGGGGAAGCAGCATCCTGGTCCTCGCATAGCTGACCTCGACCTCTGCAGGTAACCCATGCTTCTTTGTGCTCCTAGTATTAAGCTTAATACTGTTGCGTCTCCCATACCCTGACGAGGTGGTATTAGGAATGTCCTATTCTAGAATTCCTATCTGAAGGTCTCAAGGTCAACTTCATAGGACGAGTCACACTCTCCTCCTCACACTGCTTATGTAGGCCACTCGTTCCTAGCGATGCTAGGAACTTGTTAGGTACAGGGGCTCCCTCTCTTTAGTGCTGCTCACTCATGGATCGAGCCCCCGGGCAAGCCGAAGTCAGTAAGGCTGGGGACTTTCCACCCTTCCTAAGGGGTAAGTCACCCAATGTAAATAGCGTGGTTTATATTTCGGTTACGGAAAAAATGACAAATTCGAAGATAATTTGTATTTTTCCTAACCATACAAACCTTAGCCATTTACACATATGTGCCCGCCATCCCTGACCCCCAAGTCAAGTCCTACCTCTAAGTGAAGTGAAGCAAGTCACCGGTGTGTGGAGGGGGGAGGGGTAGCAAGCTACCCTTCCCCCACCCCCCGCTAACTAGCGCGGGGGTAATTAACCCTCGTTAAAACTATTGGCCCGTCATTTCAGCTGCGCCAAAAGGTAAACCCAATGTAAATAGCTAAGGTTTGTATGGTTAGGAAAAATACAAATTATCTTCGAATTTGTCATTTTTCCTTTGTTTTTTATAAAGACAGCAGATTTCTTAGCTCCAATGTTATCTGTTATTTTGCGCAAGTCAGCAAGAAGAGGAGCTTTTAGCACTTTTTGGAGAATTGGTAATGTTACTCCTCTATGTAAATGTGTTTGTGGTAGCTCAAGTCTCACTGATTACCGCCCAATTTCCATAACTCCCATATTATCTAAAGTTTTTGAACGTCTTCTGGCAAAACGTCTTAATAGGTTTGCTGAAGGTAATCATCTATTCCCTAGTTTGCAATTTGGTTTACGTAAAGGCCTTGGAGCATGTGATGCCCTTCTTACAATCTCCAATGCTGTACAGAAATCCCTTGATTGTGGTCAGGAAGTTCGTATGATTGGCCTTGATTTTAGTGCTGCGTTTGACCGTGTTAATCATGAAGCCCTTGTTTTCAAACTCAAACAGTTGGGAGTGGGTGAGTCGTTTCTTAAGCATTATTATTGACTTTTTAAGTAATAGATCTCAAAGAGTTGTTGATGATGGGCACCATAGTGATTATAGGAATATGATATCTGGTGTTCCACAGGGTAGTGTTCTTGGCCATTACTTTTCATAATATATACACATGACATGTGGTTTGGCCTAGAAAACAAGCTTGTTGCTTATGGAGATGATGCTACTCTCTTTGCATCAATTCCATCCCCTGAATGTAGATCTGGGGTTGGTGAATCCCTTAATAAAGATTTAGCTAAGATTAGTGCATGGTGCAAATTATGGGGTATGAAGTTGAATCCTAACAAAACTCAAAGTATGATTGTAAGTATGTCAACGACAGGGGGTCCTCAACATCCGGATCTCAGTATTGATAATGTTTCTTTAAATTTGTATGACTTTTAAAATTTTAGGTATGATTCTCAACAGCAAATTTACTTTTGAGAAACACATTAGGTATGTGTCTTCTTCAATTGCACAAAAAATTGGCTTATTGAGAAAGTCTTACAAGATTTTATGTGATGAATCTATTCTGAAGAAGTGTTTTAATTCTTTCATTCTACCTTGTTTTGAGTATTGTTCTCTTGTATACTGTTCAGCTGCTGATTCTCATCTTAATTTTTTGGACAGAAACTTACAGTGTATTAAATTTCTTATTCCTGATCTAGTTATTAATCTTTGGCACCTTCGTTCAATTAGTTCATCATGCATGTTGCTTAAGATTTTTCATAACTCTGACCATCCTTTACATTCAGATCTCCCTGGACAATTCTATCCTGTTTGTAATACTAGGCAGGCAGTTAATTCTAATAGCCAGGCCTTCTCCATCACGAGGCTCAATACTACACAGTACTTTAGAAGTTTTATTCCAGCTGTTACCAAGTTGTGGAATGATCTTCCTAATTGGGTAGTTGAATCAGTAGAACTTCAAAAGTTCAAAGTTGGACCAAATGATTTTATGTTGACCAGGCTGACATGAGGTTTTATTGTTTATATATGACATATCTCTTTTTGACGTTGTTAATAGTTTATATAGGACATATCTGTTTTGACGCTGTTACTATGTTTAGAATGATGTATTGTTAATTTATTCTCATCATTTATTTATTTCCTTATTTCCTTTCCTCACTAGGCTATTTTTCACCATTGGAGCCCTTGGGTTTATAGCATCTTGCTTTTTCAACTATGGTTTAGCTTGGCTAGTAATATTAATAATAATAATTAGCTCTTCCTCTTCACCACTCGTTGGAAGAGCTTATCAGGGAAGTCCCTCTTGAGAGACTCTCCAACCAGCAGGTATCATTTTCGGCAACCAAGATCCCTAACCAGGAGAAAGTTGCGAAGTGCGCCATGCAATTCGATATCTGATTGGGAACCTTAGGTATCCTGATACGTTCTGAGGATTTCTCCAAAGAACGTACCAGGAAAGCTATGGAGACCTTTCTTCTCTCAGGTACTCGCACGATCGAGTCTCTGGCCCACTAAGTCTCGAACTTGTAGGCAAATACCATTCTGAAACGTCGGGATGCAGTAGCTGAGAGGTTCCATCAGAATGTCCCTAGCACCGAGATCATTAGGCTCAGACATTCCTCTCTAGAGGGATCCATCTTGTTTGAGCCTAAGGATGTGGAACATGCCGCTGAGAGGTGGAGGAAGTCTCATCAAGACTCCCTTCTTCATAGGGCTTTAACATCTAAGCCCTATAAGTCTCCAGCACCACAGTAGTCCTGTCCAGTCAAGACCGCTAAAACGATGACAACAGCGAATACCGTTGTGTCTAAGCCCTTTCCTGTCAAAGAAAGGAAAGGCAAAAAGTCCTCCAGGGGAGGCAAGAATCCTAGAGGGAGCAGCCGAGGCCGTAAACGCTAGAATAGGCAGTCCCCCTGCATGTCCACCAGTGGGGGGATGCCTACAAAGTTGCTCAAACAGGTGGCAGCAACTCTGGGCCGATTCCTGGACAATCTCCGTGATCAGTCTAGGATATCGCGTCCCATTCATAACATCTCTACCTCCCCTGACGACGAATCCAGTGTCATTGAGCTCCCTTGCCATGGGATCGGCAAGGGGGCAAACCCTTCGGGCAGAAGTCCAGACCCTGTTGAAGAAGGGCGCTCTCCAAGAGGTCCTCGACGAATCTCCAGGCTTCTTCAGTCGACTCTTTCTTGTAAAGAAGGCGTCTGGAGGCTCTAGACCAGTCATCGACCTCTAAGCTCTGAACAGGTTTGTCAAACAAACTCCGTTCAGCATGGAGACGGCGGACACGGTCAGACTAGCAGTAAGACCGCAAGACTTCATGTGTACACTGGACCTAAAGGACGCGTACTTCCAGATCCCAGTCCATCCGTCCTCAAGGAAGTACTTAAGATTCAGCATAGATGACAGAAAGTACCAGTTCAAGGTGCTGTGCTTCGGTCTCTCCACAGCACCACAAGTCTTCACCAGAGTGTTCACCCTAGTATCATCTTGGGCACACAGGATTGGCATCCGTCTCCTCCGTTATCTGGACGACGGTTAATCCTAGCAGACTCGGTGTCATCCCTTCTTCAACACCGAGACAAACTTGTGAGACTTTGCCAGGTTCTGGGGATCATGGTAAATCTCGAGAAGTCCTCACTGCTTCCCACTCAAAGTCTGGTATACCTAGGCATGATTATAGACACCAATCTCCCCAAAGCCTTCCCATCAGACGACAGGATAGCAAGGCTGAGGAAGGTCGCAAGGCCTTTTCTCAGACGAGAAGAACTTCCAGCCCAATCGTGGTTACGTCTCCTCGGTCACCTTTTATTGCTGGCTCGTCTAGTTCCCAACGGTCGCCTCAGGATGAGATCCCTTCAGTGGCGACTCAAGTCCCGGTGGAATCAAGGTTACGATTCCCCATGGGACCTGTGGAACTGACGGATCTCCAGTGGTGGGTGGCAGACGAGAACCTACGAAAAGGAGTGGATCTTTTCGTCCTCCTCCCGGATTTGATGCTGTTTTCGGACACTTAAAAAAAAGGGTGGGGGCCCCACGTGCTGCTCCACACAGCCTCAGGCCTCTGGTCAGAGTCAGAAAAATACCTCCATATAAATCTCCTAGAGATGAAGGCCGTCTTCCTGGCCCTTCAACAGTTCCAACAGTACCTGGCAAGTCACTCTATGATGGTGATGAGCAACAACACCACAGTAGTGGCCTACATCAACAAACAAGGAGGTACTTTTTCGCAGCTACTATAGATACTGAGATGGGCCGAAGTCCACTCGATACCACTATTGGCACGCTTCGGGCAAAAGGAATGTGCTCACCGACAATCTGAGCAGAGCGTCTCAGATAGTGAGTATCGAGTGGTCTTTGGATCATCTAGTAGCCAACAAAGTCCTGACTTTGTGGGGTTCTCCGACTGTGGATATTTTCGCAATGGCCCTGAACTTCAGGTTCCCGCTGTACTGCTCCCCAGTCCCAAACCCCAAGGCTCTCTGGCAAGATGCTTTCCAACAACGGTGGGACAACATCGACGTTTACGCTTTTCCCCTGTTCTGTCTGATGAGGAGGGTACTCAACAAGAGCAGAACATTGGTCAATCTTTCAATGACCCTCATAGCTCCACTATGGCATCACGCGGAATGGTTCCCAGACCTTCTGCAACTCCTAACGGAGCTACCAAGAGAACTCCCTCCACGACACAGTCTACTCAAACAACCACATGCCAACATCTTCCACAAAGCCGTAGGTTCACTACGACTTCATGCCTGGAGACTATCCAGCATCCCCTCTCTGAGAAAGGATTTTCACAACAAGTTGCTGTCAGGATGTCTGGACACCTGCGAAAGTCTTCGGCAGCAGTCTACCAGGCAAAGTGGAAAGTCTTCTGTTGTTGGTGTTGTGGAAGGGGTATCTCTCCACTCGATGCCACTATTCCAACAATAGCTGAGTTCCTTGTGTAGGTTGGCCTAGGCACCAACTGCCCGTTGAGATACTACCGCTAGAGAGTTATGGGGTCCTTTGACTGGCCAGACAGTACTACATAGGACCCTTCTATCTGGTTATGGTTCTTTCCCTTTGCCTACAAAGAAACCGAATAGTCGGGCCTATTCTTTACAGATTCTCCTCTGTCCGCATACACCTGACAACACTGAGATTGCCAAAATATTCGTCTTCACCCAAGGGGTTAACTACTGCACTGTAATTGTTCAGTGGCTACTTTCCTCTTGTTAAGAGTAGAAGATACTCTTTAGTTATGGTAAGCAGCTCTTCTAGGAGAAGGACACTCCAAAATCAAACCATTGTTCTCTAGTCTTGGGCAGTGCCATAACCTCTGTACCTTGGTCTTCCACTGTCTTGGGTTAGAGTTCTCGTGCTTGAGGGTACACTCGGGCACACTTCTATCTAGTTTCCCTTCCTCTTGTTTTGTTAAAGTTTTTTTTTATAGTTTTTATTGGAAATATTTTTTTTTAATGTTACTATACTTAAAATATTTTACTTTTCTTTATTTCCTTTCCTCACTGGGCCATTTTCCGAGTTGGGGCCCCTGGGCTTATAGCATCCTGCTTTTCCAACTAGGGTTGTAGCTTAGCATTTAATAATAATAATAATAATAATAATAATAATAATCTGCGGGAAGAAATGCACCTTTCAGTCTCAGCAGTGAAAGGCTATTGCCCAGCCTTAAGTCTAGCCTTCAGGCTGAAAGGAATGGACATTTCTTCATCGCTAGAACTTTCTCTACTCATACGTAGTTATGAACTTACCTGCCCTCAGTCAGAAGAGAGACCTCCCCCATGGAACGTGGTTCGAGATCTGAGGTCTCTTAAGAGACCTCCCTATGAACCATTACGCCAGGCATCAAATCGCCACCTAACCTGGAAGACGGTATTCTTGCTAGCTTTGGCCTCGGCCAAGCGAGTCAGCGAACTTCATGTATGACATTGCCCATTCAAGGGGATGGGGGGAGGTGACGTTCAGCTTCGTCCGTGAGTTTATTGCTAAGACTCAGAATCCTGGAGTGACGGATCCTCGATTCGACTCCTTCCGGATTTCTAGACTCCGTACTGTAACAGATGACCCAGACCATCTCTTACTATGCCCAGTAAGGAGCTTGAGGTGCTGCAGCCCGTCCTCATGTGCCAGCACTATTCGTCAGCACAGGAAGGACTAAGAGGAGGGTCACCAAGAACACCATCTCTGCATGGATTCATAGGGCCATTGACCTAGCCTTGAATCCATACCCTCTTCCGTCACGTCGCCCTAGAGCACATGATGTCAGGGGCATAGCTACGTCCCTGGCCTTCAAAAGGGATTTTGACGAAGGAAAAATCTATTTCTGGGGAGAGACCTGTGGCGGCCGGTGAAAAGAGTCCTTCTTATATATCTTTTCTGATAAACCTTCCAATTATACCAGAGAAAGATAAAAGCATGGAATGCTGAGGTTACAACCCTCGTGCGAGCACCTTTTGGGTGTCGTGTATAAAGCAAAGGCGCGTGAAATCCACTATTCACAGGTTGTCTTCCATTTAGTTAATTCCTTCGTCAAAGGGATGGGCCGATACAAAGGCCCTAGCCAACCACCAGCGCCACACCACCCACGCCACGACGCGAGCGCCATCTGAACAACATCCTTCTTTTTTGGACTAATTTGTGTGGAGTTTTTTTTGTGGTGCTCTCGGCCTTTTTCAACATTCGTGGTTTTATTTCGTCATGTCCGAAGCTCCATCTTCACACATTTCAATGTTAAGTACCATAGTTTGTTTTGACAGCTTTTTATAGTACCGGGCTTTTGTTTTATATCCAGTATAGTTTGTTTTATTATTCCCGTCTGGCCCTTCACGGCGGCCATTGTTTGTTCACTTGTTTGGGAATTCATCTTTGTCTGCCCGTTTAGTACTCTGTCACTTAGGTTCTTGGTTAAGTCCTGGCCTTATGCCTTTAGAACCGTTATTATTTTTGTGTTTGAATGCTCATGGTACTTTTTGCTAGCAAGTCCAGCCTACGAACGAGATAGCGGTCTAGCTTGGTTGTTGTTTAGTACCCGCCCCTCCGGGGCGTTTGTCACTCGGCTGTGCTATTTGTTTTAAGTTTTAGCAGATGCTATTCATCGTTCGTAGTCTTATCTTGATGTACATTTTTATTTTATACGTTTATAATAGTGTTGTGTGATTTTTAGTCCTGATATTGTGTCCAAAAGAGCGAGAGCTTGGGGTCCCCGTTTTCTGTTCGCAGACACGAGTTACCCCATTCTCTCGTTTTCTTTCTTAGCTCCGGTGGGTGAGCGGATTTCCCGTTTTCCGTTTTGTGCGTTCAACGGGTTCTCCCTCCCTCACCTCTCCCCCTCTGGGTGGCTCGGGAGTAGTTATGAACGTTTTCCACTCCGCCTTGAGTTCTACTCCGGCATGAGGGATTCTCAATGACTTTCGTTCTATTGTTATATTTATATATTGTTTACTGCATGGGACGGGCTTCATATTGTTTAGATACGACCCTCCGGTGGCCCTTACTGCGGTCTCAGGCCACGGCTATATCCACAATAGCCATTGTTATTACAATTGTGTTTTTAGAAATTTTTCAGTGACGCAGGTTCTTCAAGCTGGGGTGTGGAAATGTCAAACAACATTCACATCCCACTACCTGCAAGATGTGACCCACAGGAGATTTGATACGTTCGCTATTGGCCCTGTGGTGGCTGCACAACAGCTGGTTTAAAACCTCAAGCTCCTTATTGGACAAGTAGCAGAAGGTTGAGGGCATTGTTCCTCGGTTTTAGTCTGCATGAATGAAAAGGTTTGACTGGCCCTTATTCTTTTCTTCATCATCCCTTCTCTTGGGGAAAGCAGCATCCTGGGTTCTTTGCTTACCTGACCTCAAACCACTGCAGGTAAACCATGCTCCCTTGTGTTCCTAGCATTAAGATTAATACTGTTACGTTCCCATACCCTGACGAGGTGTTATTGGGAAAGTCCTAGTCTACAAATTTCCATCTAAAGAACTTCAGAACAACTTCCTAGGACGAGTCACACTTCATACCTTCACACACAGCTTGTGTAGGCCGCAGTCCTTGCGTAGCAAGGCTCTAGCGAGGCGCAGCGAGTCCTTATTTCTTGGGTGCTTACACACACAAATAACAAGCCTCCGGGCAAAGCCAAAACCCAGACTGGCTGGGACGTCCACCCTGCCAAATGGGTGAGTCACCCCTATTAAATAGCGTGGTTTGTATTCCAGTTACGAAACAAATGACAAATTCGTAGATAATTTGTATTTGTCCTAACCATACAAACCTTAGCTATTTAACCAAACTTGCCCGCCAGCCCTATCCCTCTTGAAGTCCTACCTACAAGCAAAGTGAGCTCAAGCACAGGTGTGTGAGGGGAGGTTTAGCAAGCTATCCTCCCCTACCCCTGCTAACTAGTGGTGTGGGTAGTAAACCCTCGTTTATAAATAGCTAAGGTTTGTATATTTAGGAAAAATACAAATTATCTATGAATTTGTCATATTTGATACAACTAAGCTTTAGAAGAATATCACAGAGGAACACTTGCAATTGAATGTAGGAATTGATTTGTAGTTTTAGATACTCTTATAAGAGACAAATAGCAGACAATTAATGAAGAATGGTGTAATATTAAGAACATAAATCAGTCAGTTGGTAGTGAAGTCTTGGGACACAATTACAAGGAGAAAGCCATGGATATCGAATGATACTTGGGATACTATAAAAAGGAGACAAAGACAAAAATTAATTGTTGAAACTTTTCGAGGAAGTAATGAAAATTACAAGGTAGAACAAGTAAAGTACTCTATTCCAGTATTGATAGTGAGGTAAAAAAAAAAAAAAACCAGGAATGACTGGAGAGATTATCTAGAGAGGAAAGCAGGTGAGGCTGACAAAGCTTTGAATTCAGGAAATGGCTATGGTGTAAGAATTGCTTACGGAATTATTGATGCATTCTTGACTGAGGCAAAGAAGAAGCAAATGCCCATCAAAAAGAGAGATGGATCTGTTATAACAACAGAAGATGAAGAAAGACAACGTTGGATGGAACACTTTAGTGAGGTCATGAATAGGAAATATGAAGGAAATAATTTGATTGATATACCTTAAACTAATGAAGACCTTGATGTGCCCATGAATGAATTCAGTGTTTTTCAATATTAATCTGTTGCCCGACAGAAAAAACCTACGGTCGGGATACGCCAGCGATCGCTATACAGGTGGGGGTGTACAACAACAGCGCCATCTGTCGAGTAGGTACTCAGGTACTTCTTGTCAACAAGAACCAATTTTTCCTCTGTCGTGCCACTGGCAAGACCTACTTGATACGCTGTTGTTTCTGGAGTTGATTTCACGCTTTTTGGTGATGTATTCTCTCTAGATATTAGCTTTCGCTGTTCAGGAGTTATTATCATTACCTTATCAAGCTTTATTGATTAGATTTTGGATTATTTGTTGACGACTTGGATAGATTTTGGATTCTCCCCTTTGACTAATTCAAGATGTCTGACCCTACTCAAGTCCCCAAGTACAGGCAGTGTAGCGCTAGGGACTGTTCTAGGCGTCTTCCGAAGGCCTCTATAGATCCTCACACCGTTTGTTCCAATTGTAGGGGTAAATCCTGTCAATTGGAAGATCGATGTGAGGAATGCGCTGGGCTTTCGGAATTCGATTTTAATGAATTCCTTAAGAATGCACGTAGGCTAGAGAAGGATAGGATCAGGAGGAGTTCGTCTCGCTCTTTTGATTTTTCCTCTCCCCATGCCCCACAACCTATTCCTTCCCCTGTAGTGGTGACACCCGACCCTTCTACTAGCTCTCATCAACCCTCGATGGCGGACATGATGCGTGCCATTCAGGCTCTTGGTGACCGAGTCGAGTCATTAGCGAATGACCGCAATCAACTCTTGGCCGACGTCAAAGAGTTGAAGGAGAAAAGTGCAGTGGGAAGTGTAGTGAGTGCAAGTGCGGTGAAAAGTGTCAGTGTCAGTGTTACGCATGAGGGTGCATCTGTTCGTGCCAGTCGTCCTCCCAGTCCGGGACCTCTTGCAAGCTCCCAAGCCCAGGGGAGAAGCAATGTCGAAGGACCAAAGGGTTCGACAGGCCTTGATCAGCGTACAGATGTACCCTCAGTGGTTGCGGACGTATCTTGCAGAGATCGTTCCACCCACAAACAGACGAGTGAGCCCATTCATTCCTCGTCAGTGGAAGAAGTTTCTCGCCAGAAACGCTGGACTAAGGTCTCACGACCTCTCAAGCGCAAGGTCCCTTCCGAGCGAGTCCAACGGCCCAGGTGTAGCCACTGGGTCAGTTCGTACTCGCCGCAGTCTTCCGAAGACAGCACACCTCCCAAGAGAGGTAGAGTGGTTCCGCAGCAGGCAATCACTCCGTCTGTTGCCGCACCAACCACTGTAGACCCTAAGTGGTCTATGCTGCAGTCTATGCAGACTCAGCTAGCTTCCTTCATGCAGGAGTATCGTGCTGAGAAGGTTGACGCTGCACCCGTTAACCTACAACCTGCCACGGTTGTGCACTCAGCAGACACTGCGGCTGCCTGCTCCCACACTCCGACTGTGAGAGCTCCACCACCGATGCGCAGTCGACCCTGCCAGACGCATGTTGACGTTAGCCGACATGCGGCACCCTCCGTTGACATGCGTGAGCTACCGCATCAGCAGTGGGAAGGTGCTGTCAAGCTGCCGTGTTTTGACGCAATGCGGCAGTCTCCGCAACCCACGGCAGTCCCCACCACGCACCTCCACTCCGCTTTTGTTGTTGCCAGCTCTCAGACTGACCAGCAGCGGCATGATGTTGGATCCAGTGCAGCTACGCATGCACCCGTGCTGCCGGATTCAGCCGTTCAGCCTTCTTCTACTCCTTTGCCGCTTCCTCCTCAGCTTTCGGATGAAGGAATATCTGATGACGACGAAGCTGCTCATTTGGACGATCAACACTCCGACATAGACGAACCCAAGACTACGCCTCCCTCCTTAGACTTTAGGAAAGTCCTTGCTCTGTTTAGGGAGTTGTATCCGGACCAGTTTGTGTCTGCAGCCCCACGCTCACCTCCCTCTGAGTTCGCTTTAGGCATGCAGTCAGCAGCTCCTGCCTTTACGAAGCTCGTACTCGCGCGCTCTTCCAAGAGAGCTTTAAGGGTACTGGGAGAGTGGTTGCAGGCCAAGAAGCAACTTGGGAAGACGTCCTTCATCTTTCCCCCCACCAAGCTTGCTTCCAAATCTAGCGTCTGGTATGCCACGGGAGAAGATCTTGGCTTGGGAGTTCCTGCCTCTGCCCAGGGCGACTTCTCAAGCCTGGTAGACTCTCCCCGCAGACTAGCTATGAGACGCTCCAAGATTTGCTGGACCTTTTCGGACATGAACCATCTTTTGAAGGGAGTTTTTCGTGCTTTTGAGATCTTCAACTTCCTGGACTGGTGTTTGGGAGCGTTAAGCAGAAAGACCTCCCCTTCGGATAAGGACTCTGCCATGCTCATCATGTCATGCATGGACAAAGCCATTCGGGATGGGTCTGGCGAGCTTGCGGCTTCTTTCGTGTCAGGAGTTCTTAAGAAGCGAGATCACCTTTGCTCCTTCTTGTCGGCGGGGATCACACCATGTCAGAAGTCAGAGTTGATGTTTGCTCCGCTTTCCAAGTGTCTCTTTCCTGAAGAGCTGATCAAGGGGATTGCCGCCTCGTTGATCCAGAAGGATGCCCATGACCTGGTGGCGTCATCCGCACGTAAAGTCACAGCTTTACATTCCGTGCCTAGACCTAGGATGGACACACCAGCGTCTAGGTTCATTCCGCCCTTTCGTGGCAGAACCTCCAGCAGAGGAGGTACCCGTGCCGATAGTCAACGTGGCAAAAAGAAGGGTTCCAAGTCCTCAAAAGGCAGAGTCTGACTGCCAACCTCTCCAGACAGCAGTGGGAGCCAGGCTCAAGAACTACTGGCAGGCCTGGGAGAACAGGGGTGCAGACGCACAGTCTGTGAAGTTGCTCAGAGAGGGGTACAGGATTCCATTCTTGCGCAAGCCCCCTCTAGCAACTACTCCCATCGACCTCTCTCCCAGGTACAGAGAGGAGGACAAGAGGCTAGCTTTACAGCAAGAGGTGTCTCTCTTGCTACAAAAGGGAGCGGTAGTCATAGTCCGGGACCATCAATCCCCGGGCTTCTACAACCGTCTCTTCTTAGTAGCGAAGAAGACAGGAGGGTGGAGACCGGTGCTGGACGTCAGTGCTCTCAATGTCTTTGTCACCAAGCAGACACTCTCCAGTACACCAGCGATCGCCAGCGCTATTCAGCTTTTTCTCGCTATTCAAATCACCAGCGTTTGCCGGCTCTCCATCGCTTACCAGCTTATCTACATTTGCCAGCGCACCTGCATTCTTCTGCACTCCAGTACTCTCATGCGCTTCTGCGCTCTCTTATTTATCAGAGCTCTCCTGAGCATCAGCGCTTTCCTCGGTGACAGTGTTCTCCTGTGCGCCAGCGCTCTCCGGCTCACCAGCACTTGCCTGCGCTTCCGTGCTCACCTTATTGCACCAGCATTGGCCTACTCACCAGTGCTCTCCTGCGCAGCACTTTCCTGCACACAAGCTCTTTCAGACTCGCCAGCGCTCTTCTGCGCACTTGCGCAAGAGTCAAAAAGAGCTGAAAGGTAAACATTTGGACAGGTCACCATCGCCCCATTCCCCTCCGCGCAAACGCATTACAGCAAGCCCGCCAGGAAAAGGAGGAAGAGGTTCCACAGAAGGGTTCAAGATTCCTTTGATTCCATCTTCAAACTCGGACCCACCGCAACCATGGGTCGAGACTCCTCACAGGAACTCTTTAATTCCTTTTTCTTCAGAAGCTCTCTCTGACAATGCTACCTTCAGCAGACAGCCTTGGTTCAGTTCCATGGTGAGAGCAGTTGTACAGGCCTTTGGGCCTGTGTTATCATCTCGCTCTTCGGAGACCTCACAAAATCTGACGGTCAAGTAATAAGGGGTTAAAGTGAAAAATTCTAAAAAAAATTTTGTAACTCGGAAAAATACAAATTTCTAATGTTTAAATTTTGTGTTATTAACTTACTGTAAGCTTTTGGTTCATTTTGTCTCATGACCCCCATTTTCTTATTTTTCAGAGAGACAACACTCTGCACCCAGCAGGGATCATGTCTATAAATTTATTGTAGGGTGATATCCTTCCTGATTGAAAGTATTTACCTGCTGAATCTATTCTTGCATCAATTCATGCGGCACTTTATGAAACAATCAAGAGACATATGTATGTCGCATATAGGAGTGTGGTTTATATTGTGAAAAACTGAGAGTTAGCTTCTGTGGAATATCTGTGTTGTTCAACATACAAAGAAAAATGAAATAAACGTACCATTGGCTTTGACCTCTATGTGAAGCATTATGCAGGCATTTGAATTTTCATATTGAAAGACACTCACTAGTGTGAATAATAGTGCTTCCAGATCCCAATCCATCTGTCATCATGAAAGTACCTAAGATTTGCTCTTCATATAAAGATATACAGTACCCGTTCCAGGTGCTTTGCTGTCAAAAACCCCTCAAGCATTCACAAGTGTTCACTCTGGTTTCTTCTTGGGCTTATGCCAGTAGCATTCGTCTCCTTCTTTACCTAGATGATTGGTTGATCCTAGCAAACTTGGTAGAGACTCTTCTCCTTCACCGAGACAAGCTCCTTAAATTTTGCCTCGTCAGGGGGGTTGTGGTAAACCCTAAGTCCTCATTGCAACCCAAAAAATCCAGTATGTCTACTGTAGGTATGCAGCTAGACAACCGGCTAGAAAAAAGTGTTCCTATCGCATAGCAGAATCAAGAGATTCAAGGAAGTAACTCATCCCTTTCTAATGTAAGGCTTGCTACAAGCACACTGGTTGCAGCACCTACTGGGGCACTTGTCATCCTTGGAATGTCTAGTCCCCAATTGCTGCCTTCACATTCGATCACTTCATTGGCAGCTGAAGACCTCGTCTCTGAGTAGGGACCCTCCGGAATAGCATATTCCAGTGGGGTCAGAACAGAGGAAAGACTCGAGTTGGTGGATCGTAGATTCCAACCATCTCAAAAGGTTGGATCTTTCTCCTCCCCTCAGGCTTGATGCTTTTCACGGGTGCATCAAAAAATTATGAGGGGGTCTCACCTGTTACAGCACATGGCCTCCAGGCTGTCCTCCGACTCCGATTGGCAATGCCACATAAACCTCCCGGAATTGAGGGCAACCTTTTTACCCTTTCATCACTTCCAAGAGGCCACTCTGTAGTGTTGAGTGACAACACAACGGTGGTGGCATATATTAACAAACAAATTGGTACATTTTCACAGCAGCTGTGCCATCTAGCTGTTGAAATTCTGCGACAGAACACAATGTAATATGAAAAATTCATAGATAATTTGTATTTGTTCCGTAACTGAATACAAACCACGCTATTTACATGAGGTAATTTCTTCGGCGCAGCCGATGACGAGCCATAAAGTTTTAACGAGGGTTTCCTACTCCACCGCTAGTTAGCGGAGGGGGGTGTAGCTTGCTACCCCTCCACCCTCACACACACCGGTAATTCGTCCACTTTACTTTTGGCTCGGAGAGACGACAGACCTGTTAGCGCTCTCCTCTCTTTTGACTGCCATAATTTTTGTTTACTTTTTCTTTCAGTGTTTGTGTGTGAAGCTGGCCTCTATTATCATCATGCGCACTTGCCTTGGTCTTCCCGGCTGCCCTTGTGGGACCTTCATGTCGGTCGTGGAGACAGATCCGCACTCCTTATGCCCTCAGTGTAGGGGCCAATGGTGTGATAGTGTAAATTTGTGTATTGTGTGTAGGGAGTGGTCTACCTCCTAGTGGGAGAGGTTTGCCCGGCAATGTAAGAAGAAGGCTAAAAGGGATCGTTCTCCTTCCGAGGTTTCTCGGGAGAGAGAAAATCCTAGGTCTTCTTCTTTCGCCGCCCATTCCTCCTCCGAAGCTCCCGCTCGGGCAGCCTCTTAGCGTAGACCTTAATGTTGATGTTGTCGACCAATCCCGTGGTAAGGGAGAGGCCGCTGCCTACCATAGTGAGGCGGCTGCCCCTCCCCCCTCGGAGGAGGTCTTTTTGTCTAACCGTGATCTTTTTCAGCTTTGGGCTTCCTTGGGGCTACAGGGGTCACCCTCCAAGGAAGCCCTGTTTGACATGGTCAAACGGGGTGCGGCCGCTGAACAATCGTCAACTATAGCGGAGATAGATCCTCTGTCTGTAGTTGACGTAGTTGTTTCGGAAACATCCCATGGATCTGTCCAAACACCTGTTCCTGTGGCTGAGGTAGCTGAAGGCTCTGTCTCCCCCTCCGAACACACTTCGAGGGAGGAGCTGAGTCCTACGCTCTCTCCTTCCAGTGAGATTCCCTCTCGGGGGAGTTCTCTGGTAGAGACGCCTCTTCGGAGGCCCCATGATGGTCAGCTTGCTGATCCAACGGCCCCTCGTGGGCGTATAAGGCGGAAGGCTCGCCCTCCCTTCGCCGTAGAGGTCTTCCTTCTCCCTTTAAAGGAGTTAGGAGGTGCCTCTTCTGCTCGTCGTCCCCACAATCCTCTGCGGAGGAAACGACTCCCCGCTCTCCTATCCTGCCAGCTACCACCCTAGACCTCTCCGGGGATCGTTTGCGATCCCCTTTGGAGGATGGTCGTCCTTCGGGACAAGGGTCTCCTCAACCATCTATATCGAAGGCTGCTGATGCGCTTGACGCGCCCCCTGAGTCTGCCACTGCACAGTCTACAGGCCCTTCTGGGTCTCAGGGACTTGAGCGCAAAACTGTGCCCCTCGTCTCTAAGCGTAAGGCTCTGCCTGCGCCCGTTGCTGTTGTTCCTGAAGTTGCTGATAAAGCGCTTCGGCGCTCACCGTTAGGCGTTCGCGCCTCTGATCCTGTTAAGCCCCAGAGTTCCCCTGCGCGCTCACGCTCATCGACAGCTGTTCCTGATGCAGCGCGCAAGCGCTCAAAGGCACCCACGGGTCCACCTTTACCAGCGCTGCCGCGCCCCCCAGTTCCTGTTACATCACGCGCGGTCCCAAAGGTTCCTGAGTCGGCCCACAGGTTCCTGCGGACTCGTCGCGCCCTATGGGGGAAAAACGCGACGCGCGTTCGCCCCTGGTTCCTGTCACTTCACGCGCGGTCCAAAAGGTTCCAGAGTCGGCGCACAGGCGCCCACAGGTTCCTGCGGACTCGTCGCGCCCTACGGGGGAAAAGCGCGTTCGCGCGCGATTCCATCTTCAGTGCTCACGCGCTCTCCAACGCATCCAGGTGTCGCCTTGGAATCATCGCACTCACCCAAAGAGGTTCGCGCTGTAAAGGAGGTTCGCGATGCGCGTTCACGCGCAGTTCCTGTTCCAGCGCCCGCTCGTTCTCTCCAATGCGATCACGTGTCGCGCCGACTTAGCACGTTGCTCCAGAGATGGCTAAGTCAGCTCACAGGCGCTCACGGCCCCCTCTGGAACCGCGCGAGTCTGCTGCCGACACTATCGCGCGTGACGCTCATCTGTTGCGCCCAGTTCCAGCTACGCGCCCTGTGCCTGTGTTCAAGGCAACTGTGGGCGTTCCAGAACTCCATCATGCTGTTCGCAACACGCGTCCTGTTCCGGATACACGCTATGCGCGCCGACAATCGCCAGCGCGGTTAGCGACCTCGCAGGCGAATAGGGCGGTCCCTCCCGACCATCGCCCGCAGGTCTCTCGCTACCCTGCTACAGTACAATCACCTTCACGGCAAGTTCTCCCAGACACGCGCACAGGCGCCCCTGTCATATCGCGCCCTTCCGGGTCTCACCAGGTCGCTGCGCACTTGCGCGTTCGTCCAGTTCCTGATCGCCGTACGCCGACGCCTTCACCAACGCGCTCTCGCGGTCTTATTCCAGCTCGCGCTCTCAGATCTCCAAGGCATTACCGCCCCAATGATCCATCTGTGCGCCATCGCTCCCTTGCGCCCGCCCCCGCTCACGCGGGTGCGCGCACTTGCGATTTTCCAGCATCGCCCGCCCACGCGGGTGCGCGCACTTGCGATTTTCCAGCATCGCCCGCCCACGCGGATGCGTGTGATTTAGCTCGCGCTCGCGATTTTTCAGCTTCGCGCTCGCGATTTTTCAGCTTCGCGCTACCCTGACGCGTGCGACGCTGTGCCAGGCGGATTCTTCCTTGTTGCGCTCCCCTCCACGCAAGCGCAGACCAGCGCGCTCGCCAGATTGGGGCTGCTCCCCGGAAAGGTTTGGGTATTCTTCTTTTTTAGCCCAGAAGGCGAACCCTCGTTTGTTAACTCCTCCTAGGGATCCATCTATCCCCTTGCCTTCAGAGGGAGTGTCTGACAGCGCCGCTGTCAGTCAACAGCCGTGGTTTGATACCCTCCTCAGAGCTCTTGTGCGGGCTATTAAGCCCGCCACCTCTGACTCGGGTCGTGAACCAGCGGCAGTTTCCTCCCCCCTGAAGAGGAAGAGAGGAGTCTCTCCCGTGGACCCTCCTCCGAGACCTAGGCTGTCCCCTCGCAGATCCTTAGGCAAGGTTCCTACTCCACCTCAGACCTTCTCGCCCTCCCCTGCGGAGGAGGAATACCCCTCCTCAGGGGAATCGGTTGAACAGGAGGACTTCCCCATCGCACCAATGGAGGAAGTTCATCCCCCTTCCGAGAGGTCTCCTCGTCTTGAGGTGGAGAAGGACCTACCCCCTTCGCTTTTGGAGTCCTGTATCCCGCCCAGGAGGGAATCTAAGGACTCTTAAGACGATTCCTAAATCGTCAGCCAGGATCAGACAGGAGCAGCCAAGGTCGGTCGAGGATGCCCACATGTCCCCCCAGGAAGAGCCCTTGGGGACAGGAGACTTCGCTGCAAGTCCATCGGGAGGCAAGCGCCAGGAGTCGGAACATGTATTCTGACAAGTCCTGACCCTCATGAGGAGTCTAAACGGGATCCCAGATCCTGAGGTCCCTCCTCGTGAAGGGAAGGACACAGTCCTGGATCGTATCTATGGCACTCAAAAGCCCTCTAGGGCCAGTGCAGCTCTGCCCTGGTCTCAGGGGATGAAGAGTGCTAGAGAGAAGATCGAGGAACAACTCGCAGAGCTTGCCTCCTCCAGCAGGTCGAGTGCCGGGAATAAGCTCCTCCCTCCTCCTCGAGTTCATCAGAGGAGGTATTTTGAGATCCTTGAGGAGTCTTCTCTGAGTCCTCCCCCACACCACTCCGTGGAAGCTCTCACAGGGGGATGCTCTCTTGAGAGAGACTCCAACCGGCACGTATCCTTCTCGGCCACTGAGATCCAGAGTCAGGATCTCAGTGGCTTCATGGCTAGACATCTGCCTGGGGTCTCTGGGCATTCTGGTGCGATCCGAGGATCTCTCCAAGGAAAGCACCAGGAAAGCGCTGGAGACCTTCCTCCTCTCGGGCACTCGGACCATCGAGTTCCTGTCCCACCAAGTCGGGAGCTTGTGGGCCAACACGATCCTCAAGCGTCGGGACGCGGTGGCTGAGAGGCTTCACCAGAAGGTCCCCAGCGCCGAGACTAGTAGGCTCAGACACTCTTCTGTCCTCAGCAAGAGTCTGTTCGAGCCTAAGGACGTGGAGCTCACTGACGAGAGGTGGAGGAAGTCCGATCAGGATTCCCTCATCCATAGGGCCCTGACATCAAGGCCCTACAAGCCTCCGGCAGTACAGCAGCCCCGCCCTGCCAGGGACACGAAGAAGACAACTGTAGCAGCGAAGCCCAAGGTGTCTAAGCCCTTTCCTGCCAAGGCCAAAAGGGGCAAGAAGTCCTCCAGGTGAAGCAAGAACCCTAGAGGTACCAGCCGAGGCCGGAAACGCTAGGGGTGGTAATCCCCCTGCACGTCCACCAGTGGGGGGGTGCGTTCAGAGTTGCGCAGCAAGGTGGCAGCAACTCGGGGCGGATACCTGGACGATCTTTGTGATTTCTCAAGGGTATCGCGTCCCGTTCACGGCATCTCTACTTCCCCTGACAGCGGATCCAGTGTCGCTGAGCTCTCTTGCCATGGGGTCGGCAAAAGGGCAGGCCCTTCGGGCCGAAGTCCAGACCATGTTGGAGAAGAACGCGCTCCAGGAGGTCATGGACGGGTCCCCAGGCTTCTACAGTCGACTCTTACTTGTGAAAAAGGCGTCTGGAGGCTGGAGACCAGTCATCGATCTCTCGACCCTGAACGGGTTTGTCAAACAGACTCCGTTCAGCATGGAGACAGCGGACACAGTCAGGCTTGCAGTGACACTACGAGATTTCATGTGCACCCTGGAGCTGAAGGACGCATACTTCCAGATCCCGATATACCCGTCTTCAAGGAAGTACCTAAGATTTTGCCTAGATCACAAGATCTACCAGTTCAAGGTGTTGTGCTTCGGTCTCTCCACAGTACCTCAGGTGTTCACCAGAGTCTTCACCATCATCTCTTCGTGGGCACATAGTATCGGGATCCATCTCCTTCGTTACCTGGACGACTGGCTGGTCCTGGCAGACTCGAAGGTATCTCATCTCCGCCACCGAGACAAGCTCCTCGAGGTTTGCTGGGATCTGGGGATCGTGGTAAACCTCAAAAAGTCTTTTCTGCAACCCTCTCAGAGACTGGTATATCTGGGCATGATCATAGACACCAATCTCCACAAAGCCTTCCCATCAGACGAAAGGATAGCAAGGCTGAAGAAGGTCGCGAGACCTTTCCTCACTCGAGAAGAGCTCCCAGCCCAATCGTGGCTTCGTCTCCTCGGCCACCTCTCCTCTCTAACCCGTCTCGTCCCCAGCAGTCGCCTCAGGATGAGATCCCTTCAGTGACGACTGAAGTCCTGGTGGAGTCAAGGACTCGACTCCCCGGACATCTTGATCCCTATGGGATCTGCGGAACGGTCGGACCTGGAGTGGTGGGTGGCAGACGAGAACCTACGAAAGAGAGTGGATCTTCTCGTCTCCTCCCCAGATTTAATGTTGTTTTCGAACGCGTCAAACAAAGGGTGGGGGGCCCACGTTCTGAACCACAAGGCCTCCGGCCTGTGGTCAGAATCAGAAAAGTACCTTCACATAAACTTGCTGGAGATGAAGGCCGTTTTTCTGGGCCTTCAAAAGTTCCACCAAGTCCTGGCGGGTCACTCCGTAGTGGTAATGAGTGACAACACCACGGTGGTGGCTTACATCAACAAGCAGGGAGGTACCTTTTCGGAACTGCTGTCCCATCTTGCAGTAGAGGTTCTGAGATGGTCCGAGGTCCACTCAATATCACTTACAGCTCGCTTCATTCCTGGCAAGAGGAGTGTGCTCGCCGACAGTCTGAGCAGAGCGACGCAGATAGTGAGTACCGAGTGGTCTTTGGATCCTCAGATAGCCAACAAAGTCCTGACTTTGTGGGGTTCTCCGACTGTGGACCTGTTTGCTACGGCGTTGAACACCAAGCTTCCGCTGTACTTCTCCCCAGTCCCGAACCCCAAGGCCCTCTGGCAGGATGCCTTCCAACAACGGTGGGACAACGTCGACGTGTACGCCTTTCCCCCGTTCTGTCTGATGAGGAGGGTCCTCAACAAGACCAGAACATCGGTCAATCTCTCGATGACCTTGATAGCTCTGCTATGGTTTCACGCAGAGTGGTTTCCGGACCTTCTGTAGCTCTTCACGGAGATCCCGAGGGAACTCCCTCCACGTCACTAGCTACTCAAACAACCACACTCCAATATCTTTCACAAAGCCGTAGCTTCGCTTCGACTTCACGCCTGGAGGTTATCCAGCATCTCCTCAAAGAGAGACGATTTTTGCAACAAGTTGCGGAAAAGATTTTTGGCCACCTGCGCAGGTTATCCGCAGGAGTCTACCAGGCGAAGTGGCGAGTTTTCTGTGGTTGGTGCCGTGGAAGGGGTATCTCTCCCCTCGATGCCATTTTACCAGCAATAGCGGAGTTCCTTGTGTATCTGCGGGAAGAAATGCGCCTTTCAGTCTCGGCAGTGAAAGGCTATCGCTCATCCTTAAGTCTTGCCTTCAGGCTCAAAGGAATGGACATTTCCTCCTCGCTGGAACTGTCTCTGCTCATACGGAGTTATGAACTTACCTGCCCTCAGTCGGAAGTGAGACCTCCTCCTTGGAACGTGGTTCGAGTCGTCAGGTCTCTTAACCCTTTTACCCCCAAAGGACGTACTGGTACGTTTCACAAAAGCCATCCCTTTACCCCCATGGACGTACCAGTACGTCCTTGCAAAAAAATGCTATAAAAATTATTTTTTTCATATTTTTGATAATTTTTTGAAAAAATTCAGGCATTTTCCAAGAGAATGAGACCAACCTGACCTCTCTATGACAAAAATTAAGGCTGTTAGAGCAATTTAAAAAAATATACTGCAAAATGTGCTGGGAAAAAATAACCCCATGGGGGTTAAGGGTTGGAAATTTCCAAATAGGCTGGGGGTTAAAGGGTTAAGAGGCCTCCCTACAAACCATTACGCCAGGCTTCAGATCGCCACCTTACCTGGAAGACGGTGTTCCTGCTAGCTTTGGCCTCGGCCAAGCGAGTCAGCGAACTACAGTACATGGTCTGTCCTATGACGTCGCCCATTCAAGGGGATGGGGGGAGGTAACGTTCAGCTTCGTCCCTGAGTTTGTTGCTAAGACTCAGAACCCGGGAGTTCCGTACCCTAGGTTCGACTCTTTCTAGTTCTCGAGTCTTCGTTCTGTAACAGATGACCCAGACCATCTCCTACTGTGCTCAGTCAGGAGTCTGAAGTTGTATCTGAAGAGAACAGCTGCAGTCCGGCCCCAGGTGCGAGCCTTGTTTGTTAGCACCGGGCCAACGAAGAAGAGGGTCACCAGAAACACCATCTCGGCCTGGATCCGCAAGGTAATCCACTTGGCCTTGAGTTCTGACCCTCCCCCGTCACGGTGCTCTAGGGCGCATGATGTCAGGGGCGTGGCTGCGTCCCTGGCCTTCAAGAAGAACTTTTCTGTGACGCAGGTCCTGCAAGCTGGGGTCTGGAAGCGTCAGACTACCTTCACGGCCCACTACCTGGAAGACGTGACACACATGAGGCTCGATACGTTTTCTATTGGCCCTGTGGTGGCTGCACAACAGCTGGTCTAACCTCAGGCTCCTAATTGGAGAAGAAGTAGAGGGTTGAGGGTATTGTTACCCGGTTTTAGTCTGTGTGAATGAAAAGATCTGTCTGGCCCTTTTCCTTTCTTCATCCTCTCCTCCCTTGGAGAAAAAGAGCATCCTGGGTCCTTTGCACAGCTGACCTCGAACCTCTGCAGGTAAGCCATGCTTCCTTGTGTTCTTGGTATTAACTTGTAATACTGTCATGTCCCCATACCCTGACGAGGTGGTATTGGGTAGTCCTAGCCTAGATTTCCTTATTAAGGATTCCAGGTCAACTTCCTAGGACGTGTCACTGCTCACCTTCACACATAACTTGCGTAGGCCGCAGCAGTCCTTGACTGCCTGCGAGGTGCAGGGACCCCAACCCTGGAGTTGCTTCATAAACTCGGGTTCGGGGCCCCTGGGCAAGCCAAAGCCAGTATGGCAGGGGACTTACCTCCCTTCCTAAGGGTTGAGTCACCCCATGTAAATAGCGTGGTTTGTATTCAGTTACGGAACAAATGACAAATTCGTATATAATTTGTATTTTTCCTAACGATACAAACCTAGCTATTTACAGTTATGTGCCCGCCTGCCCTGTCCCCCAAGATAAGTCCTACCTCTAAGTAAAGTGGACGAATTACTGGTGTGTGTGAGGGTGGAGGGGTAGCAAGCTACCCCTCCCCCCCGCTAACTAGCGGTGGGGTAGGAAACCGTCGTTAAAACTTAATGGCTCGTCATCGGCTGCGCCGAAGTAATTACCGTGTAAATAGCTAGGTTTGTATCGTTAGGAAAAATACAAATTATCTACGAATTTGTCATTTTTCCTAACTATACAAACCTTAGCTATTTACACGGTAATTACTTCGGCGTAGCTGAATGATGAGCCATAAGAATTTTAACGAGGGTTTACTGCCCCGCCACTAGTTAGCGGGGGGTAGGGAGGGGTAGCAAGCTACCCCCCCCCCTCACACACACCGGTGAATGCTTCACTTTGCTTAGAGGTAGGACTTATCCCGGGGGACAGGGCTGGTGAGCAAATATGTGGAAATAGCTAAGGTTTGTATAGCTAGGAAAAATACAAATTACTTACGAATTTGCCATTTGTTCCGTAACTGAAATACAAACCACGCTATTTACATGGGGTGACTCAACCCTTAGGAAGGGAGGTAAGTCCCTACCATACTGGCTTTTGGCTTTGCCCGGGGACTCAATATTTGATTGTGTAAGTACTCGAAAAATAAGGAGTCCCTGCGCCTCGCTAGCATTGCTGTGAAACTGCTGCGGCCTACATAAGCTGTGTGTGAAGGTGAAGAGCGTGACTCGTCCTAAGAATTTGATCCAGAGTTCTTTAGGTGGAATTCTAGGCTAGGACTCTCCCAATACAACCTCGTCCGGATATGGGGACATGACAGTATTACACTTAATACTAGGAACACAAGGAAGCATGGTTTACCTGCAGTGGTTTGAGGTCAGCTATGCAAAGAACCCAGGATGAAGCTTTCTCCAAGAAAGGAGAGGATGAAGAAAAGAATAAGGGCCAGACAAATCTTTTCGTTCACGCAAACTAAGACCGGGTAACAATGCCCTCAACCCTCTGCTACCTGTCCATTAAGGAGCCTGAGGTTAGACCAGCTATTGTGTATCCATCACAGGGCCGATAGAGAACGTATCGAGCCTCCCGTGTGTCACGTCTAGCAGGTAGTGGGCTGTGAAGGTCATCTGACGCTTCCACCCCTGCTTGTAGAACCTGCGTCACTGAGAAGCTCTTCTTGAAGGTCAGGGACGTTGCTGCGCCCCTTTTATCATGCGCTCTAAGGCGACATGACGGAGGAGGGTCAGGATTCAGGGACAGATGGATCACCCTAGGAATCCGTGCGGAGATGGTATTCTTGGTGACCCTCCTCTTGTTCTCCCAGTACTCACAAACAAAGCTTACACTTGGGGACGAAGGCAGTCGTAATTTGAGATATAACCTCAGACTCCTTACTGGACACAGTAGGAGATGGTCTGGGTCATCTGTTACAGAACGAAGACTCGAAATCCAGAAAGAGTCGAATCGAGGATCCGGCACTCTCGGATTCTGTGTCTTAGCCACAAACTCAGAGACGATTATGAACGTTACCTCCCCTCATCCCCTTGCATGGGCGATGTCATACGAGAAACCATGAAGTTCACTGACTCGCTTGGCCGAGGCCAAAGCTAGTAGGAACAACGCCTTTCGAGCTAGGTGTCGATTTGAAGCCTGGCGACATGGTTCGTAGGGAGGCCTCCTAAGAGGCCTGAGAATTCGAACCAAGTTCTCTGGAGGAGGTTTCCCTTCTGACTGAGGGTATGTAAGATTGTATCTTCGTATGAGTAGGGAAAGTTCCAGCGAGGAAGGAATGTCCGCTCCTTTGAGCCTGAAGGCTAGCCTTAAGGCTGAGTGATAGCCTTTCATTGCCGAGACTGAAAGGCGCATTCTTTCTGCAAATAAACGAAGAACTTGGCTCTTGCTGGAACAGTGGAATCGAGTAAAGAGATACTTCTTCACGATCCCAACCACAAAAACACTTTGCCTAGTAGGCCCCTGTGGATAACGTGCGCGGGTCCAATCATCCCGTTCGCAACTTGTTGCGACAATCCTCTCTTAGTGAGGGGATGCTGGATAGTCTACCAGGCGGTAAGTCGAAGTGAAGCTACGGCTTTGAGGGAGCTGTTGGCATGTGGTTGTTTGCTTGTGACGTAGAGGGTGTTCTCCCGGAAATTCCGTTAGGAGTTGCGGAAGGTACAGAAACCATTCCGCGAGATGCCATAGCATAGCTATAAAGGGTCATCGAGCGATTGACCGATATTCTGGTCTTGTTGAGCACCTTCCTCATCAGACAGAACGGGGAAAAAGCGCACACGTTGGTGCTGTCCCACCGTTGATGGAAGGCATCCTGTTAGAGTGCTTTGGGACCTGGGCCTGGGGGGCAATACCACGGGAGCTTGAAGTTCAGCACTGTAGCGAACCGATCCACAGTTGGATAACCCCACTAAGTCAGGACTTTGTTGGCTACTGGATGATCCAAGGACCACTCGATAGTCATTATCTGAGATGCTCTGCTCCGACTGTCAGTGAGCACATTCCCTTTGTCTGGAATGAAGCTAGTTGATAGAGGAACCGAGTGGGCTTTGGTCTATCTCAGTATCTCTACCGAGAGATGGGATAGCCGCTTTGAAAAGGTACCTCCTTGCTTGTTGATGTAAACCACTACTGTGGTGTTGTCGTTCATCACCCCTCAGAGTGATCCGCTAGAACTTTGTTGGCACTGATGAAGGGCCAGGAAGAGTGGCCTTCATCACCAGCAGATTTACATGGAGGCACTTTTCCGATTCTGACCACAGGCCTGAGGCACTGTGTTATAGAACATGGTCTTCCCCCCCCCCCCCCTCCCCCCCCCGCTTCTTTGAGGTGTCCTAAAACAGCCTCCAATTCAGGGAAAGGAACGAGGAGTCCTTTCTTTCCCGTAGGATGCCCAGAGACCCCAGTCAGATGTCAAGTCACGAAGTTGCCTGCATGGCACACTTCGCCACATACTCCTGGCCTAGGATCTTGGTAGGAGAATAGGACGCGTGTCGGTTGGAGAGTCTCTTTAGAGGGACTCCCCCAGTGAGTTCTTTCACGGAGTGGTGAACCGTAAGAACCAAACAAGTCTCCTCTAGGATCTCAAAACACCTCCTCTGATGGACTCGAGGAGGAGGGAGGAGCTTGTTATTGGCGCTGGATCTGTTGGAGGAGGCGAGCTCGAAGAGCTGGCCCTCAACCTTGTCTCTGGCCCTCCTCATCCCTTGTGACCAGGGCAAAGCTGCACTGGCCTTATAGGGTTTCTTGGGGCCATAGACTTGGTCCAAGAATGTGTCCTTACCCTCACTAGGAGGGGTCTCTGGGTTTGGAAACCTGTTAAGGTTCCTCCTGGGGGTCAGAACTTGCCAGCACGCATGTTCTGACTCTTGGTGTTTTCCTCCTGATGAGCAAGCAGCAAAGTCTCTCGTCCCCAGTGGCTCTTCCTGGGGGAATTTGTGAACATTCTCCGAAGGTCTAGCTGGCTCCTGTCTGATCCTTGCCGAAGACTTAGGAACAGTCTTCGAGTCCTTCGCTTTCCTCCTGGGAGGGATACAGGACTCCAGTAACGATGGATGCAGGCTCTTCTCTACCACTGTGAGAAGACCTCTCAGGAAGAGGCGGAGTTTCCCTCAATGGTGCGATGGGGGAATGGACCAGCTCGTCCGGCTCCCCTGACGATAGGTAATCCCCATCCGCAGTGGAGGGGGAGAAAGTCTGGGGTAAAGAAAGAGCCTTGCGGAAGGATTTGCGAAGAGACAGTTTAGCCCTTGGAGAAGTCACCCTGGAGGGGACTCCCCTCTTCCTCTTCTGGAGGGGAGGGAGCTGCCCCTGATATGTGACAGAGGTCAGCAAGCACAGGCTTCATAGCCTGCATAAGAGCTCTGACTGTGGTTCCAAACCAGGGTTGCTGGCTGACAGTCGAGCTGTCAGACACTCCCTCTGGAGGGAAGGGGATCGTTCAATCCCTTGGAGGAGTTGACAAATGAGGGTTCGCCTGAAACGAAGCTGAAACAAAAGGGTCCTTAGACCTGTCCGAAAACCTCCCCTCCTCCGGCGAGCGCGCTGTTCTGCGCTTGCGGGGAGGGGAACGGGACGATGACCTGTCTGCTTGAAGCCCCGTAAAATTTTGTGCGTGATCGCGCTTGCGATCGGGGCGCAGATCGAGCAGGTGGTAGCGCGATGATTCCTGGAAAGGATCGTGCGCAGCAGGAATTTTGTGCTCATGAGCGCGCGGGCGTGCGAGATTGATGGCGTGAGTGCGCGTAGGAGATGTCGCGGGCGCGTGACCGCGGGTGCACGTAAGAAATGGTTGTAGGTTAGATGGGTGCAATCAATTGATTGCATGTGCGTGGGCACGCAGCAACCTGATGGAAGACTGTTGGGCGCGGGTGTGCAGTAGCGCTTGGGCGCGTGTCTGGAAAGACTGGGCGAGGGCTCGATTGCGCAGCCTCGTGCTAGAGCGAGGGTAAGTTAGCGCGTTGGCACGCCGGTGCGCGCTGTGCAGTCTGCACAGGCATCTCAGCCTGAGGAGCTCATGGGTGCGCTGGGCGCGCAGGAGACTTGATACTCCGAGGAGTGGTCACTATGAGAGACCTCTCCCGCGAATGGGGGAGGTGCCTTTCGTAGAAGAGACTTGGAGACCCCACAGGCTGAACCACTGGTGAGCGCCTGCGATCTCTCAGGAAGAACTCCAACGATGTGCGCCGCAATCGGATTCGGGAACACAGGTGTGCACTGTTGCGATGTGCGTGCAACTGGAATATCGCGCACAACTGGGACATCGCTCGCAACTGGCAAATTGCACGCAACTGAAAGCGTGCGTACAGGATTTCACAATTTGGATGGAGAGTCTAGAGGTACCTGAGAGAGCCCGTGCGCTAACTTAGGCACCTCCTGGACTGTGCGCTGAATTGTAGAAGCGCGCTGGGGCATTGGTGAACGCTGTATCAGGAATGGCGCGCGATGGGCGCACACGCTAGTGCACAGGGCGTGCATCAGGGTGCGGGAGCACAGGTGGGCGATGCTGCGGTGGGCACGCATATTAAAGAAATGCTCGCGCGCGTGAGCGGGAAATCACGTATGAAGATCGTCAGCGCATGCGCGCGAAGAAGATAGTCGGTTAAGAAGATCGTCGGCGTTTGTGCGCATAAGAAGATCGTCGGCACTAGCGCGTGTGCGCGTCTGTAAATGCACGCGTGCTCTTGTGCGCTAGGTTGAAGGATCAGCTGACAGGTCGATCAGGAACTGGGATGAGTTCCTGAAGAGGACCAAGGCAGGATTGCTTCAGCACAGAGCCGACGATGCACACTGGAAGTACTGCGCAGGTGAGCGCTAGCGCGCTAAATCAGGAACGGCTGGTGGGCGCTGGCGCGCAGTGTGGGGACGAAGGGGAGACCCTGGCGCGTAACAGGCACGCGCGCAGGTGAGCGCAGAGGCGGTAAGTCTGGAACAGCAGCAGCATGAGGTGGCGCAGGTTAAACCTGGAGCTGAAGGATTAGAGGCGCAGTTTGCGCTCAAGTCCCTTATGCGCAATGACAGGTTTAGTCGTGGGCGCCCACGGCGCGTCAGCAGCCAGGAATGGAGACGGCAGGTCAGCAGGGCTTGACTAAGGGAACGAGAGACCAAAGGCCTAATGTAGCCTGAGTTGCGAGACCCCGAAGGGTCAGCGCAACGAGAAACCGAAGTTTCCTGTCACTAAACACCGAATGTAGGAGTGACTAAAGTTATGAGAGCCCAAGGGTTCTGTGTAACTGATGTTACGAGACCCCGAAGGGTCAGCATAACGAGAAACCTAAGTTTCCCTGTCACCAAACACCGAAGTGTCAGTGATTGAACAGCAAGTTGTTCTAATCAGGAACAATCCTCCGAAGAGACGTCTCTATGAGTGGCCTCTCTCGCGAACGAGAGAGGTGAACACTTCATAGAAGAGACTGGTGATGGTGTCCCTAAGGGCTGTTGGATCAGCAAGCTGACATATCAGGAACAATCCTCCTGAGAGGAGTCTCTATTAGTGTCCTCTTTTGCGAATGCGAGAGGTGACACTTCGTAGAAGAGACCTATAAGGAGCAATCCTCCGAAGAGAAGCCCTTATGAGTGGCCTCCCTTGTGAACGAGACAGGTCACAAGACTGACTTGTAGCTGCTCAGCCCCTTGAGCATAGCTACAGAAGCGACTGCTCAGCCCCAAGAGCATAGTCACATCAAGTTCCATGGTCTGGCCTTGCAACCACGCAGCCCCTTGAGCATGGTTACAAGAGAGATGTCGCTCAGCACTAAGAGCAACTGCCTAAGGACCAGGAAAGCCCAGACACTGGTGATGGCGCCCCTAAGGGCCATGGGGTCAGCAAGCTGACCTGTAAGGAGAAATCCTCTGAAGAGGAGCCCTTATGAGTGGCCTCCCTCGCAAACGAGAGAGGTCACAAGACTGATCCTGCAGCTGCTCAGCCCCTTGAGCATAGCTACAGAAGCGACCGCTCAGCCCCAAGAGCATAGTTGCTTGGCGTTCCATGGTCCGGCCTTGCAACCGCTCAGCCCCTTGAGCATAACCACCCCAGGACCAGGAGAAGGTAAGAAGGGAAGTTAACTAACTACCTTTGGAGGCAAACCTCCTTTTCATTCTAGGATGAACTGAGGAGCTGACAGTTGTCACGGGAGAACTTCTAAGAGAAGGGATAACGCCCATGACGATGTCCTAGAGAGACGGCAGCGACAGCAGACTCCCCAGGCATAAACAGGACACCTCTGCTTCGTTGGCACACTGCAGTCAAACGAAGAAACTGTATAGTTAACTGGGAAAATAAAGTTAAATAATTATTTAACAGAAATTCCTCCGGGTGGAACTCCGAAGAGTAACCCCGAGGGAAAGAAAAACATTAGAACAAAAGTTAGGTATGCGCCCTCCTCCCCCACTGACATTCACAGGAGAAGGGGGAGGGTGGAGAACTCTAATAAAAACAGAATTATAACAACTATAATTATGTAACTGATTTTGAATGTTCCCAAAGTAAGAATACAGACCCCCGAAGGGGAGTGTTCCCAGAAGCTGAAAAGTAACAAATACAATTAGATTTCATAAAAATAATTGAGATAAATAAAACGGAATAGCAACTCAGCCCGCAACGGGGAAGAAGCTTCCGAGTAGTAGTACGTAGTGGTAATAAGAGGTGAACGACAGCGAGAAGAGAGACCTTCCTCCATGAAGTGCAACCGTGGTGGCCTAGAAGTAGAGGGGCCACGTACCAATAAGTGAAACCGCGGTGGCCTAGCGCTATGCCGGGATTTCACTCTTCGTTGACGTACACTACACACACCGCACAAACACTGAAAAGAAAACTTACTATACTGTATTCTATGCACAAAAATATATATAAACACCAAGAATGTTTATATATTAAGTATAAGAACAAGTAAATAAAAGAGAAAAGCATTAATGGCTGTCAAGCGAGGATGGGAGCAGACACGTCCGCTCGCCATCCGAGCCAAAAGTAAAGTGAAGCATTCACCGGTGTGTGTGTGTGTGGGGGGGGGGGGGGGGGGGGGGGGTAACTAGCTAACCCCCCCCCCCCCGCTAACTAGCGTCGGGGTAGTAAACCCTCGTTAAAATTCTTATGGCTCGTCATTCAGCTACGCTGAAGTAATTACCCCATGTAAATAGCGTGGTTTGTATTTCAGTTACGGAACAACTCCCTGTCAACTTGGTTCATTCCAGACAAGAACATTCTGACAGACAATCTGAGCAGGAAGACTCAGATGGTGGATTCTGAATGGTCTTTACATTCCCTGATAGCCAACAAATTCCTGACTTTGTGGTGTTTGCCTCTAATAGACCTGTTTTCGACATCTCAACCAGAAGTTTCCGGTGTACTGCTCGCCAGTACCAGACCCACAGGCAGCCTTCCAGGATGTCTTTCAACACCAGTGGGAAATATTGCTGTGTATGCATTTCCCCCCCTTCTGCCTCATGAGGAGACACGTCAACAATTTGAGATCGTCACACAATCTGTCTTTAACTCTAGCCCCACTGTGGCAGCAAGCAGAATGACACCCAGACCTTTTTCTTTTGCTGACAGAGGTTCCAAGGGCTTCCTTCCTAACCAGACCTTCTTCGTCAACCATGTTCCGAGACCTTTCACAGGTGTTACATCCCTATGACTTCATGCCTGGGGGTTACCAAGCATGTCCTCACTTAGAGAGGATTTTTGCACCCAGTGGCAAAACTCATGTCTGGGTAGCCAAGGAGGTTTTCTGACACTGTCTATCAGGCCAGGTGGAGTGGGTAATCTTTTGTGGTTGGTGTTGTGGAAGGAGTCTCTCTCCACTCGGAGCCACTACTGTATCTGATTGCAGAGATTTTGTCATATCTCCAGGAGGAAAAACTCTGCTCAGTCTCAGTGGTGAAAGGCTGTCTCTCAGTTTTGTTCTTTAGACTTTGTCTTCAGACTGAAAGGGGTTGATATTTCCTCATTGGTTGAATTGTCCATGCTCAAATGGAATTTCGTGCTGTTACCCTCAGACGGAAGCGAGAACACCCCCATGGAAGGTAGTTAAAGTGCTGTGTTCCTCTTAAGACGGTTTTCCTTCTTGCTCTGGTCTTTGCAAAGAGGGTCATCAAGTTTTATGGTCTCTCCTATGACATTTCCTGATCAAGAGGATGGGGGCCAGGTTACACTTCACTTCATCTTAGAGCTTTATTGGTTAGAATTAGAATCCGGCTGTTACCGACATTAGGTTCATGCCCTTCCAGATTGGAAGAGTAATTGATGATCCTGATCAGCTGTTAATATGTCCTTTAAGAGCGCTGAGGTGTTATCTCAAGTGCATGATAGGAGTTCACCCTCAAATGAAACAACTGCTTATCAGTACAAGCAGGGTCAAGAGGAGAATTACAAAATACACAGTCTCTTCTTAGATTCGACAGGTAATTGACCGTGCACTTAATCCTTCCCCTGCTCAGCAGGGCAGACAACCTAGAACTCATGACATCAAGCATAGGTATGTCCCTGGCGTTCAATAGAAACTTCTCTGTGGTGCAGGCGCTTCAAGCAGTTGTGTGGGAGAGGCAAAAGAACCACCTGCACCGCCCATTACTTGTAAGAAATAATGCACAGGACCCTAGATATGTTTACTGTAGGCCCTGTGGTGACTGCCCAACAAGTGGTGCAGCTACCTTATCTCTCTTGTAGGAATATTAGCAGTCTGTCAAGGGCAGAGGTTACAGCGGTGTTAGTGTGGGATGAATGTACAGGAATGACTGTCCTTCTCTTTCTTCATCTTTCCTTCTCTTGGAACACAGCATCCAAAGGCTCTGTAAGCTGGTCTCCATTTGACTGCAGGTAAGCCCCGTTTTTCATTTAGTGGTCTGAACATAATATTTGTGCACTGTATTTTGTTACATTCCTAAGCTCCTTGCAAGGGGTAGTTGGGTCTTGTCTGGATCACAGTGTACACGAGTGTCAACTCATTCTAAAGTCAGAGTCTGAGTTTCCACTCACCCTGGTTACACAGGCTGTCAACCCTTTGGCATTGACGGTCCAATGGTTAATGAAGTGTCAGGATGCTCTTCTCACACACTATTGAGCTTGGATTTGTATCCCAAGCTAAAGTTCTTCAGCCAGTTGAAAAAGACTTTCTCCCACCTTGTATTGCTGAAAGAACAAATTACAAATTTGGAAGTAATATGTATATTTCTTAACTATACAAACCCAAGTTCCTTACTGGTACTTGTCTCGCCATCACCTCCACCCTAAAGTCCTGCCTGCAACCAAAAGTGAGCTCAGTTGTTGGGCGAGTGCGTGAGCGGGTCTGCTGGGTTACCCCCCCCCCCCACTCGCAGAGGGTCATTGATACCTTGCATTAAAGATTTTATGGCTAAAAAAGCTTGTGCTGAATCATCTCTCCTACGTAAAGAACTCAGGTTTTTATAGTTAGGAAAAATACAAATTACTTTCAGAAATGTAATTTTTACATAGCAATGATTTTGGCTATTGATTATTAGAATTACCCTTAGTTTTTGTAAGTCCTTATTTAGATTTTTGTATGTACAGTACTGTAGATCTTAATCTAGTTTATTATAATTAGTGAACACAAAATTGTAAAATATAAGACATTTCAGGTACCTGTAGTAGTAACAACATTTTCTTGAATTGCAGAAACAGATTTTAAACATGGCTGCAACTCGACCACTGGTTTTTGTCACTGGTAATGCCAAGAAATTAGAAGAGGTTGTTGCCATTCTAGGAGATTCTTTTCCGTTTAGGTAAGATTTCATTTACCATATTTTTTCGGGGATAATACCCCTAGAAATATCTTCCAGTTTCCAATGATTTTGGACATGTTTTCTGGTGGAATGTTTTGGGGGTACAGGATTTAGATTTTTGCTAAAATGCCTATAAATTAATGACTAAATGACATGTCAAGGAGGCTGTTATTAGTAATGGGGACCTTACTTTCATTTCTAGCCAGATAAAAAACATTTTCTATGTTCATATGTAAATGAAAACTCTAGGTATACTAAATGTGACTAATATTATTTAGAGTGAAGGTGGAATTAAATGGTGCACTAAATTGAAGTCAATTTTCAATGTAGTACGAACACGTGCCATTTGAATAAAATACGTGGTTTATCAATAGTAATACTGTACTGTAAGTTATTTGAGTATAAAGCTAATTTCGTAGTTAACTGGAGTCATAGCTGCTTACAGTGTAGCATATGCGTACATTAAGTGAACCAATGCATTGAATCATTGGAAGTACTGGTAGTCTAAATGCATGTACCTAAAAACATTACAGTACTTTAGAGTAAGGTGTTATACAAAATTCAGTGGGATTATTTCAAGTCTCTTCCTTGTTTAGGTAATTCCGGGTCTGTGTTGCAGGCTCTGGAAATTATAATGCTGTCCAACCATAGTATTGAAGATTTTACAATTAATACCTGTAGTACAGTAAAACAATTGGGAGTGTTGCTGTTGATTCAGCAGATTCTACCCAGGTTCCCGATCTAAAAGCAGATAATCTTATGGAGAAAGTTGATAATCTAGCGAGTGATGAATATTGAATGAATTTAAGATGAGCTTTAAATATTGGCAGCCCCAAAAAATAAGAAATTAACATATACTGATAGCTAAGGGAAAAAATCTATTAGTGATAAAATTTACACAAGTCTCAACAAGAATCACTGACAGGAAAAATGATGTTGAAAAAGCACTCAAAGATATACCGATTCTTAATACGAAATCTACTTCAAATTGAAATATTATTGTATATTTTGATAATGACAGGATTAGAGACAAAGCAGTAAATAATATACAAATCATGGTTGCTGATATCGAAACAAGAAAAATTGGAAAATTGAAACCAAACATAATGAAATGTAGTGTATCCATTTATGAAAGTGATGCAGTTAGTGTTTTGATCCTTAAGAATCATTGTTCGGATCTAATTCAGTAGAATGTAAGTCCGTTATTCACGAAAAGCATGGATTGTGGGAGAAATGTGAACTTGAAATTCGAAAGGCTGTTCTTTATAATAGATTTCAAGTTATATTGCCTTGGGGATGTATAGCATACGAGATAGGCACAATGCAGTCACCTGATTCCACTGTTAAAGATGTGGATATTTTGAAGAGGACTACTGTAAGATCAAAACTGATTATAAAGTGTGTGAGAAATGTGCAGGAAATTATAAGACCAAGGAATCTAACTACAGTACTAAGAAGTAATTGTTCCGTAACTGAAATACAAACCACGCTATCTAATATGGGTTATTACTTTCAACGTAGCTGAAATGACGAGCCATGAGAATTTTAACGAGGGTTTACTACCCCACGGGAGGGTAGCCTGTTACCCCCCCCTCCTCACACACACCTGTGCTGAGTTCATTTTGCTCTCGGCTTGGGTGGTAGTCGGACGTGTCCGCTCTCACCCTCGCCTCTTTGACAGCCATATTAATGCTTTTGTCTTTTTTACTTACTTTTTCTTATACTTGTAATTTACATATAAACATTCTTTATGTTTGTGTATAGAAATGTAGTAAGTTTTCTTTTCAGTGTTTGTGCTGTGTGTGTGATGTACGACAATGACACTTGCGTAGTGCAAGGCCACCACAGTTCCGTTTCGTGGGGAACGACCTCTCCCTCTTGTCCATCGGTCTTCCCTTCGGTTTATTTCCGTTAACTCGGCCGCCGCAGGGGAACCGTCATCGGATGGACTCTCTTCATTTATCTATTATCTTCGCTTCGCCTCTTTGCCTACGGGAAACTTGGATTCTCAGCGAAGGGAATGTGGCCTTTTTTTTTAGATTGACTACGGTGTCAGGGAATTCCTTTGACATTTTTCATTGGTAAAGATAGCACAGCTTATTTGTGATTAGGTATGGTAAAACAAATTCAGAAATTTAGAAATAAAGTTTAATTACAATTTATGATATATTAACACCACTATGGATTATGAAATTAAAGATATAGTATTGAAATAAGGAAATAAATTACGAACAACAAAAATATTAATTAACTTATCTGACTGACACCCTTTTAATATCAATTACAAAAATAATAAATCACCAAAGGTCTTGTTACGAATAAATACCTCAACAATTGATCTAGAAAAATAAACCTTACAACACAGAACATAACACAAGTCACTGTTCATGGGTCTCTATGATATTTATCATACGCTAAATAACACACCAATTTGGATTTCGGATTCAGAGTCACTTATATAACGTATGCTTCGATGTAATAGCGGGAACCTGTGATTATAGTTCGAGTATTTCCAAAAAGTGCATCTATTGGTCCGGGATTGTTTAAGGTCATGCACTGTTTCCCCAAGGGTCGAGGATTACCCTAGCTGAAAACAAAAAGGAAAGAAACATACCTTGTGAAATTTAACTACACTTATGATTAATAACTTAATTCGTAAAGACTGAATTAAATATGCACTTTGACAATTTTAAACACTTTTAAAGACAAAATTGTTCCCTAACCGAAATACAAACCACGCTATTTACATTGGGTTTACCTTTTAGCGCAGCTGAAATGGCGAGCCATTAGAATTTAACGAGGGTGTATTACCCCCGCGCTAGTTAGCGGGGGGGGGGGTAGGGGAGTGGTAGCTAGCTACCCCTCCCCCCCTCACACACAGATGAATGCCCACTTTCACTTTTGGCTCGGACTGTGACAGACGTGTCTGTCTTGGTCCTCTCTTGGCAGCCATTGTTTGTTTTGTCTTTACTTAATCACTTACTTTTCTTTTACTCAATATATATGTAAACATGTTTGTATATATATTTGAGTATAGAAATCAGTAAGTTTCCTTTTCAGATTTGTGTGTGTAGTGTACGATTTCTACGTGGTGCCCTCGGCAGTTAGGCCTCCACGGCGTAATTTTATGGGTGGCGATCGAGTTTGACTTCGGTCTTTCTCTCTCTCTCTCTCTTGAGGTCGTTCACCCTTTTACTACGTGTTACTACTCCCTTGTAGCTTCCTTTCCGTGTGTGTGGGGGGGGGGGGGGGTTTGCTACGCCGAACGTTTGTCTCAATTAGTTTATGAATCTAATTGTAGTTGTTTTTTTCAGCTTGTAGAACGATTCCTCTCAGGGTTTTCGTTCTTTCTTTAGTGTTCATTCATTTTTAAATTACATAATTACATAGTTTCATAATTATAATTGTTATAATTCTGTTTTGGTTACAGCTCTCCTTCCGTGAGTGTAAGTGGTTGTGAGGGCACGTGCCTGTTGTGTAATTCTTGTTCCTTTCCCTCGGGATTCCTCTTCGGAGCCTTCCCAGGGGAATGAATGTGTACTAATGATTTTTGTTTTATCTTTTTACAGTTACCGATCTAGTTCGTTTCTGTAATATGGCAACATACTTTAATAAATTCATCGCCTTCGACTAGTGTTGCTGCCCCTTGGCCAGACTTTTCTCCCCCCTTGCTGAGTTTTTCTTCCTTCAGGGGTGGAGCACAGTCTTGGCAAGTCTCTCCTACGAAGTGTTCACCTCTCGTTCGCAAGAGAGGCCACTCATAGAGACTCCTCTTCGGAGGATCGTTCCTGATAAAGTCAGCTTGCTGATCCAACGGCCCTAAGGGGCGTCACCATAAGTGTCTTCAGGTCTCTTCTACGAAGTGTCACCTCTTTCGTTCGCGAGAGAGGCCACTTATAGAGACTCCTCTTCGGAGGATCGTTCCTGATAAAGTCAGCTTGCTGATCCAACGGCCCTAAGGGGCGTCACCATGAGTGTCTTCAGGTCTCTTCTACGAAGTGTCACCTCTTTCGTTCGCGAGAGAGGCCACTCATAGAGACTCCTCTGCGGAGGATCGTTCATGATAGGTCAGCTTGCTGATCCAACGGTCCTACGGGGCATCACCACAAATGTCTTCAGGTCTCTTCTATGAAGTGTCACCACTCTTGTTTGCGAGAGAGGCCACTCATATAGACTCCTCTTCGGAGGATCATTCCTGATAAAATCAGCTTGCTGATCCAACGGCCCCAAGGGGATTCACCACGTGTCTTCAAGTCTCTTCTTCAAAGGGCACCTCTCTCGTTCGCGGGAGAGGTCCCTCATAGAGACTCCGCCTCGGAGGATCAAGCAGAACTTCCAGTGACCTCTACCTTGTGCTGCAACGTGGTCCTTTGGACTTCGGTCCTGGACTCTAGCACGGACCTTTACCGTCCCATCGGTGGATACTGGCCCTTCCAAAGGGCACATCCCAGTTCCTGATCGTCCTACCAGCTGACCTACCGATCTACCAGCGCAACCTTGTGCTGCAACGAAGGACTTCGGTCCTGGACTCTAAAGCAGACCTGCTTACGGTCCTCATCGGGGGATGCCCTCCCTTTTTTTAAGGACACATCCCAGTTCCTGATCGTCCTGCCAGCTGACCTACCGATCTACCAGCGCAACCTTGTGTTGCAACGAAGGACTTCGGTCCTGG
>NC_090751.1:85922462-85942356 GCF_036898095.1 Palaemon carinicauda
GTTTTCGTTCTTTCTTTAGTGTTCATTCATTTTTAAATTACATAATTACATAGTTTCATAATTATAATTGTTATAATTCTGTTTTGGTTACAGCTCTCCTTCCGTGAGTGTAAGTGGTTGTGAGGGCACGTGCCTGTTGTGTAATTCTTGTTCCTTTCCCTCGGGATTCCTCTTCGGAGCCTTCCCAGGGAATGAATGTGTACTAATGATTTTTGTTTTATCTTTTTACAGTTACCGATCTAGTTCGTTTCTGTAATATGGCAACATACTTTAATAAATTCATCGCCTTCGACTAGTGTTGCTGCCCCTTGGCCAGACTTTTCTCCCCCCCTTGCTGAGTTTTTCTTCCTTCAGGGGTGGAGCACAGTCTTGGCAAGTCTCTCCTACGAAGTGTTCACCTCTCGTTCGCAAGAGAGGCCACTCATAGAGACTCCTCTTCGGAGGATCGTTCCTGATAAAGTCAGCTTGCTGATCCAACGGCCCTAAGGGGCGTCACCATAAGTGTCTTCAGGTCTCTTCTACGAAGTGTCACCTCTTTCGTTCGCGAGAGAGGCCACTTATAGAGACTCCTCTTCGGAGGATCGTTCCTGATAAAGTCAGCTTGCTGATCCAACGGCCCTAAGGGGCGTCACCATGAGTGTCTTCAGGTCTCTTCTACGAAGTGTCACCTCTTTCGTTCGCGAGAGAGGCCACTCATAGAGACTCCTCTGCGGAGGATCGTTCATGATAGGTCAGCTTGCTGATCCAACGGTCCTACGGGGCATCACCACAAATGTCTTCAGGTCTCTTCTATGAAGTGTCACCACTCTTGTTTGCGAGAGAGGCCACTCATATAGACTCCTCTTCGGAGGATCATTCCTGATAAAATCAGCTTGCTGATCCAACGGCCCCAAGGGGATTCACCACGTGTCTTCAAGTCTCTTCTTCAAAGGGCACCTCTCTCGTTCGCGGGAGAGGTCCCTCATAGAGACTCCGCCTCGGAGGATCAAGCAGAACTTCCAGTGACCTCTACCTTGTGCTGCAACGTGGTCCTTTGGACTTCGGTCCTGGACTCTAGCACGGACCTTTACCGTCCCATCGGTGGATACTGGCCCTTCCAAAGGGCACATCCAGTTCCTGATCGTCCTACCAGCTGACCTACCGATCTACCAGCGCAACCTTGTGCTGCAACGAAGGACTTCGGTCCTGGACTCTAAAGCAGACCTGCTTACGGTCCTCATCGGGGGATGCCCTCCCTTTTTTTAAGGACACATCCCAGTTCCTGATCGTCCTGCCAGCTGACCTACCGATCTACCAGCGCAACCTTGTGTTGCAACGAAGGACTTCGGTCCTGGACTCTAAAGCAGACCTGCTTACGGTCCTCATTGGGGGATGCCCTCCCTTTTTTTAAGGACACATCCCAGTTCCTAATAGTCCTGCCAGCTGACCCTTCAACCTAGTGCGTAACACGCACTTCACGCACGCGTGCGCTCGCCGATCTTCTTACGCGTGCAAGCGCCGTCGATCTTTTTACGCGCGCAAGCGCCGATGATCTTCTTACACGCGCAAGCGCCGACGATCTTGTCCGCGCGTGCAATCGCCGACGATCTTCTTACGCGCGCAAGCGCCGACGATCTTGTCCGCTCGTGCAATCGCCGACGATCTTCTTACGCGCGCAAGCGCCGACGATCTTGTCCGCGCGTGCAATCGCCCACGATCTTGTCCGCGCGCGCAATCGCCGACGATCTTGTCCGCGTGGGTACCGATGGTCTCCCGCATGCGCGCCGATGGTCTTCCGCTCGCGTGCGCCGATAGCCGCGCCCGCGCGCCAACATTCTAGCCCGCACAGGCTCTTAATTCTGATTCTGCACGTCAATCTGATTCCTGCACACACTATGAAGTCTCGTCCGCGTGCCCGCATGCCAGCGCGCCAACATTCTGGCCCTCATGGGTTCTTCATTCTGATCCTGCACGTCAGTCTGATTCCTGCACACTCTATGAAGTCTCCCGCGCGCGAGCCCCGGGTATACCCCATCGCGCGAGCGCAATCACCAATACCCTCCCACGCGCGAGGCTGCCGGGCAACGTGCGGTAAGGGCGCCATCACCGCATCCCCCCCCCCCCCCCCCCCCCCCCCCCCCCGCAAGCACAGAACAGGGCGCTTGCCGGCAGAGGGTAAGGTTCCAGAAAGGTCCCAGGGACATTTCTTCCTTATCTTCCTTCTTCTTACGGGCAACTCCTCCAGAGGGAGTGTCTGACAGCGCAGCCGTCAGCTGGCAGCCCTGGTTTGGGACTCTAATCAGAGCGGTAGCACAGGCTTTCAAGCCTGTTCTCTCTGAGTTGGGCCACAAATCCTTGGCTGAATCTACTCCTCTGAAGAGGGAAAGAGGAGTTTCGGACGCGGTAACTTCTCTGAGGATGAAGCTGTCTCCTTGAAAGTCTTCGAGGCAGGCACCCTCCCCGCCCTCCGACTTTTCTCCCTCCCCTTCGGACGAAGATTTCCTGTCCTCAGGAGAGTCGCGTGAGGTGAGAAGTTCCCCCATCACACCATTGAGGGAAACCCCTCCTCGTGCGGTAAAGTCTTCTCGAATAAAGGTGGAGAAGAGCTTGCCTCTGTCGTTGTTGGAGTCCTGCATCCCTTCCAGGAGGGAGTCAAAGGACTCCAAAACAATACCGGGAGGCCCCTAGCACCGGAATCTACAGGCTCAGACATTCTTCCGTTATGGAAACGAACCGGTTTGAGCCTAAGGACGTGGAGCAGGCTGCTGAGAGGTGAAGGAAGTCACCAAGACTCCCTCCTACATAGGGATTTGACATTCAAGCCCTATAAACCTCCAGCACCCCAGCAGCCACGTCCCACCAAGACAACAGCAGCGAAGTGGTGTCTAAGCCCTTTCTGGTCAAGGACAAGAAAGGCAAGAAGTCCTTCAGGGAAGGGAAGAATCCTAGAGGGAGCAGCCGAGGCCGCAAACGCTAGGATTGGCAGTCCCCCTGCATGTCCGCAGTGGGAGGATGCCGACAAGGTTGCGCAGATAGGTGGCAGCAACTCGGGGCTGATTCCTGGACGATTTCCGTAATCAGTCAAGGATATCGCATCCCGTTCACAACATCTGTACCTCCCTGAGGACAAATCCGGTGTCATTTAGCTCCCTTTAGGGCAGAGGTCCAGATTAAAGCAAACTCCGTTCAACATGGAGACCGCAAACACAAGTCAGTCTTGCAGTGAAGCCGCAAGACTTCATGTGTATACTGGATCTGAAGGACAGGTACTTCCAGATCCCAGTCAATTCGTCTTCAAGGAAGTACTTAGGATTCAGCCTAGACCACAAGGGGTACCAGTTCAATGTGCTGTGTTTCGGTCTCTCCACAGCACCACAAGGCTTTACCAGAAGTGTTCACCCTAATATTATCGGGGGCACACAGGATCGGCATCCATATCCTCCGTTAACGGGATGACTGGCGGATCCTAGCAGACTCGGAGTCATCTCTTCTTCGACTCCGAGACAAACTTCTAGGACTTTGCCAAGATCTGGAGATCATGGTAAATCTCGAGAACTCCTCTCTGCTTCCCACTCAAAGACTGGTTTACCTAGGCATGATTATAGACACCAATCTCCACAAAGCCTTCCCATCAGACAACAGGATAGCAAGGCTGAGAAGGGTCGCAAGCCCTTTGCTCAGTCGAGAAGAGCTTCCAACCCAATCGTGGTTACGTCTCCTTGGTCACCTTTCATTCTTGGCTCGTGTAGTTCCCAACGATCACCTCAGGATGAGATCTCTCCAGTGGCGGCTCAAGGCCCGGTGGAATCTAGGTCATGATCCCTATGGGTCCCGCGGAACGGACGGACCTCCAGTGGTGGGTGAAAGACGAGAACCTACGAAGAGGAGTGGATCTTCTCGTCCTTCCCACAGATTTAATGCTGTTTTCGGACGCCCCAAAGAAAGGGGGGGGGGGCACGTTCAGTACCACAGGACCTCAGGCCTGTGGTCAGAATCAGAAAAGTGCCTCCATATAAATCATCTAGAGATGAAGGCCGGTTTGTTGGCCCTTCAGCAGTTCCAACAATATTTGGCGGGTCACTCTGTGGTGATAATGAGCGACAACATCACAGTAGTGGCTTACATCAACAAGCAAGGAGGTACCTTTTCGAAGCAGCTATCCCATCTTGCAGTAGAGATACTGAGATGGACCGGAGTCCGCTCGATTCTACTATCGGCGCGTTTCATTCCAGACAAGAGGAATGTGCTCGCCGACAATCTGAGCAGAGCATCTCTGATAGTGAGTCGAGTGGTCTTTGTGTCATCTAATAGCCAATAAAGTCCTGATTTTGGGGGGTTCCCCGACTGTGGATCTTTTTGCGACAGCGCTGATCTTGAAGATTCCACCGTACTTCCCCCCAGTCCCGGATCCCAAGGCACTCTGGCAAGGTGCCTCTCAACAACGGGGGACAACATCAACGTGTACGCCTTTCCCCCATTCTGTCTGATGAGGAGGGTACTCAAGAAGACCAGAATATCGGTCAATTTTTCATGACCCTCATAGCTCCGCTATGGCATCACGCGGAATGTTTCCAGACCTTCTGCAATTCCTAACGGAACTTCCGAGAGAATTCCTTCCACGACATGATCTACTCAGACAACCACATGCCAGCATCTTCCACAAAGCCGTAGCGTCGCTACGACTTCACGCCTGGTGACTATCCAGCATTTCCTCGCTGAGAGAGGATTTTTCGCAACAAGTTGCTATTAGGATGTCTAAACATCTGCGAAAATCATCCGCATCTGTCTACCAGGCAAAGTGGAAAGTCTTCGGTGGTTGGTATCTTGGAAGAGGTATCTCTCCACTAGATATCACTATTCCAGCAATAGCGGAGTTCCTCGTGTAAGAAAAGACGCCTTTCTGTCTCAGCGGTGAAAGGCTATCGCTCGGCCTTAAGTCTAGCCTTAGGCTCAAAGGAATGACCTTTTCTTCCTCGCTGGAACTTTCCCTACTCATACGAGCTTATTAACTTACCTACCCTCAGTCGGATGTGAGACCTCCTCCATGGAACGTGGTTCGCGTTCTCAGGTCTCTTAAAGAGACCTCACTATGAATCATTACGCCAAGCTTCAGTTCCCCACCTAACTTGGGAGACGGTGTTCTTACTAGCTTTGGCTTCGGCCAAGTGAGTCAGTGGACTTCATGGTCTCACATAACATCGCCCATGCAAGGGTATGGAGGGAAGGTAACGTTTAAACTCGTCCCTGAGTTTGGTGCTAAGACTCAAATCAGGGGGGGCCGGGCGCTTGGTTTGACTCCTTCCTGATTCGAGTCTCTGTTCTGTAACAGATGTCTCAGACCTTCTCCTACTGTGCCCAGTAAGGAGTCTGAGTTTATATCTCAGAAGAACGGCTACAGTCCATCCCCAGGTGCAAGCATTGTTAGCACTTGGATGATTAAGAGGAGGGTCACCAAGAACACCGTCTCGGCATGGATTCGTAGGGTGATCCATCTGTCCCTGAATCCAGACCCTCCTCCGTCATGTCACCCCAGAGCACATGATGTCGGGCGTAGCTACGTCCCTGGCCTTCAAGAGAAATTTCTCAGTGATGCAGGTCCTTCAAGATGGGGTGTAGAAGCATCAGACGACCTTCACAGCCCACAACCTGCATGACGTGACCCACAGGAGGCTCGATACGTTTTCTATCGGCCCTGTGGTGGCTGCACAACAGCTGGTTTAAAACCTCAGGCTCCCTAGTGGACAAGTAGCAGAAGGTTGAGGGCATTGTTACCTGGTCTTAGTCTGCATGAATGAAAAGATTTGTTTGGCCCTTACTCTTTTCTTCATCCTCCCCTCTCTTGGGGAAAGCAGCATCCTGGGTTCTCTGCACAGCTGACCTCAAACCACTGCAGGTAAACCATGTTTCCTTGTGCTCTGAGTATTAAGATACAGTGAACCCTCGCTACTTCGCGGTTCGACAATCGCGGATTCACCACTTCGCGGGGTTTTTCCATAACCCATATATATATACATATCGCGGATTTTCCGGAAAATTCGAAAATACTGCGAAATCTGAAGACCCCCAAATACGATATTTTGTTACCTGTAATTCCATTAATACTGTAATTAGTAATATCTGCTCTTACTGATTGTTCATTGCATTACATATGATATATAATTCAGCACAGAAAGAAATAAAACACGAAAAGAGAATGTGATCATACGATAATTCAGTACGTAGTAAAATTAAATCGAACATGAAACGCAAATCAGATGCAGTCATACCATATTAGAATGGTGTGTACTGTAATGGATGTGCTTCTTTTCCATGAATCTTTTGTATGTATACGTACGTAGTACAGTACTGCATCCAATAATATTCTTTGTTGCAAAAATCACATTTCGAATAAGCGTACGAGAGAGAGAGAGAGAGAGAGAGAGAGAGAGAGAGAGAGAGAGAGAGAGAGAGAGAGAGAGAGAGAGAGAGGCGTAAAATAGCGTACGTAAATTTTTATTATTATTGTTATTATTATTATTATTGTTGTTGTTGTTAATAAAATTATTATTGTTATTATTATTATCATTATTATTATTATTATTACTGTACAGTATTATTATCATTATTTATTATTATTACGGTATTGTACTTAATCTACGTACGTTCAGTATGCGCGGGGCATCTTCTATGAGTAACCAACGCATCATAGTACTGTAAGACGGGTTGTGATTGGTTCAAGCGCTGATAGATGACGAATCAGAACTCAAGTTTTGTTATCTAGCCTGTGATTGGTGTTTTGCCCGCATCTTCTACCCGCAGCATCAAAGTTCTCGCGGGGCTGGATCGTTCACTTTCTCTTACCGCGTATCGCTGAGTAGACGTTCTTAAGTTTGTGAAGTTTAATCTGTGCTGTGTGCGACCTTTTTAAGTTGAACTTTTTGTTACAGTACTGTACGTAAATCCTACTGTAATGGCTCCCAAGCGTTCTGCTTCTCTTAAGGCTGGTAGTGAGCCTAAACGCCACCGAAGGATGATGACGATAGCTGAGAAGGTTACGCTTCTCGACATGTTAAAAGATGGTAGAAGTTACGCGGCCGCCGGCCGCCATTTTGGCATCAACGAATCCACCGTTCGCTATATCAAAAAGGAGGAGGCGAACATTAGAAAGACGGCTGCAATCACCTTTAGCAGATCAGCGAAGCGAGTCGTTACAACGCGTAATAAAACGATTGTACGCATGGAAGGTGCTTTAGCTGTGTGGATTGCCGACTGCCGGAAGAAGAACATAGCGTTGGATACGAACACCATCCAAACAAAGGCTTTGAGTTTATATGAGAATTTTGCTGCAAAGGAACCTAAAGACGACGACGGCAACCATGCTGAAGATGATGATGATGCAGATGATCCTCAACCAGGGACATCCACTGATTCCCAGCCTCAGAAACGTTTTTCCGCAAGCAAAGGATGGTTCGCGAAGTTTCAGAAAAGCTTCGCCCTGAAAAGCGTTTCCCTGCATGGGGAGTCTGCTTCCGCTGACACTGCCGCTGCTGAAACTTACGTGAACCAGACGTTCAAGAATATTATCGCCGAAGGTGGATACAAGCCGGAACAAGTCTTTAATATGGATGAGACTGGCTTGTTTTGGAAGAGAATGCTGTCGCGAACTTTCCTGTTCAAAGAGGAAGCCAAAGCCTCTGGCTTTAAGGCATTCAAGGATCGCGTTACCCTCGTGATGTGTGGCAATGCTGCTGGATTTTTGTTAAAGCCGGGGCTTATTTATAAGTCGAAAAATCCTCGCGCTTTGAAAAATAAAAATAAGAATCTCCTTCCCGTGTACTGGATGCATAATCAAAAAGCATGGATTACGAAGATGCTGACCTCCAACTGGTTCCACCAGTGTTTTATCCCGCAAGTCAGCAAATATCTCGTAGAGAAGGGCTTGCCATTCAAGATCCTTCTCCTTATGGATAACGCTGGTGGACACGCAACTGACCTGTCGCATGAGGGCATTCAGGTTGAGTTCCTGCCACCCAACACCACGTCATTAATTCAACCGATGGACCAGGGGGTTATCAGGGCGTTCAAGGCCCTCTACACGAAGAATACCTTGGCGGACCTCGTTGCGTGTGTGGATGCTGCCCAAGATGACGAGGATGAAGATTTCAACTTGAAGGCGTACTGGCGGCAGTACACCATAGCCACGTGCCTGCAGAATATTCAGAAGGCACTTCAAGAGATGAAACCTGCAACCGTGAATGCGAGCTGGAAGAAGTTGTGGCCCGATATTGTTTACGACGACAAGGGATTTACTCCGTCGGAAATCCAACACTCTGCAATACGGAAATCTGTGCACTTGGCTGCCATAATTGGAGGTGACGGGTTTGGCGACATGACGACTGAAGACGTCGACGAGTTGTTGGACTGCCATTCCCAGCCCCTAACTGACGCAGACCTCGAAGACCTGACGAAATCGGCAAGTGAGGAAGAGAGTGATACCCAGGAAGAGACCCAAGAAAATGTCGAAGAAACGGGCTTAACATTAGAACGGCTTGCCAAGTTCTGCAACCATATCAAGGAGGCGAAAGAAATGTTACAAGAGTGGGACGAGGATATGGTTCGCTCGATGCAATTCTCCAACAAGGTCGATGACATCATGACTCCCTACAGGATGCTCTTGGATCGAAAAAAGAAGCAGCGGCAACAACTTCCGATCACAATGTTCTTCCAGCCTCGCAAAAAAGAGCCAGTGAGGAAGAGAGTGATACCCAGGAAGAGACCCAAGAAAATGTCGAAGAAACGGGCTTAACATTAGAACGGCTTGCCAAGTTCTGCAACCATATCAAGGAGGCGAAAGAAATGTTACAAGAGTGGGACGAGGATATGGTTCGCTCGATGCAATTCTCCAACAAGGTCGATGACATCATGACTCCCTACAGGATGCTCTTGGATCGAAAAAAGAAGCAGCGGCAACAACTTCCGATCACAATGTTCTTCCAGCCTCGCAAAAAAGAGCCAGTTCCTCCTGCTAGTACGCCTTCGGAAGAAATTGAAGAAGTTTCCCAGGAAGAAGTTGAAGAGGTGTCCCAGGAAAAGACACCTCCGTCTGAAGAGACGTAAAATACTATCATTGACTGCACAGTAGAACACATCATCAGCTTCATCATCATCATTTCTACTGTGCAGCAAATTCATCGCCATCACCATTCAAGTTTTTCTTCAACTTCTTTCGTGGTGAGTACAGTAACAATCTTTATTTTTTACTTTAATATTCTTACTTCCTGTTTTATAGTTTAGTAATGTACGTACTGTATGCATTAAGTTAAAGGGAAGGTTTTAAAAGTCTACATGTTGTAACCTATCATATTTTTTTTGTTTAAAATTTACATTTACGTACGTAAAACAATCTCTCTCTCTCTCTCTCTCTCTCTCTCTCTCTCTCTCTCTCTCTCTCTCTCTCTCTCTCTCTCTCTCTCGTAAATTGTTTTCCTGCTTTGCTACGTACAATACTGTATAATTTATATTTGTAAGGTAACATATTTTGTAAATGCTTTTACTGTAAATACTGTATGCACTGTATCATTATTTATCACTATCATCATGCGCGTTAAATGCCTTGTTTGTTCTGAGCGTGGTTGTTTACTGAGCGTACACGCCGTCGTTTCAGGCGGCGTCATAAAGAAAAAGATTTCATTTGGAAGTCCTAAGAAAAATACGTAAACTAAAACATTGGTAATAAAAAAATCAACATACAGTACTGTATAATCAATATAATCGATGCAAAAACTAACCTATACATATATGTGTACACTAAATGAGTTTGTTTCTTCATTATGATCAGAGATGAACGTAAACAAAACATTGGTTGCCATTTTTTATCGTGCTTTTTAGGTGTTTAGGAAACGCATGATATAAAATCGCCTTTTAATATTTGTGCCTGTTTTAGTTTAGGGTGCTGTAGTACATGCATTAAGTGTTCTGTACATTAAAGGGTGGTTTGTTAACAGTACTACGTACAAGGAAAGGTTTTAAAAGTCCGAATATACATGTTAAATAAATAGGTAAATATGATGTCACTACTTCGCGGATTTTCACCTATCGCGCCCGCGTCTGGAACCTATCTACCGCGATAAACGAGGGTTCACTGTAATACTGTCACGTCCCCATACCCTGACGAGGTGGTATTGGGAGAGTCCTAGCCTAAAGTTTCCTTCTAAGACTACAGGTCAACTTCCTAGAACGAGTCACACTTCAGACCTTCACACACAGCTTGCGTAGGCCGCAGCCATTGCGCAGCAAGGTTCTAGCGAGGTGTAGGGACTCCTTATTGTTGAGTGCTGACACACTCAGATACTGAGTCCCCGGGCAAAGCCAAAAGCCAGTACTGGCTGGGACTACCACCCTTCCTAAGGGGTGAGTCACCCATATTAAATAGCGTGGTTTGTATTTCAGTTACGGAACAAATGACAAATTCGTAGGTAATTTGTATTTTTCCTAACTATACAAACCTAAGCTATTTAATCAAACTTGCCCGCCACCTCTATCCCCTACCTCTAAGCAAAGTGAACTCAGCACAGGTGTGTGTGAGGGGGGGGGTAGCAGGCTACCTCCTTACCCCCCGCTAACTATCGGTGGGGTAGTAAACCCTCGTTAAAATTCTAATGGCTCGTCATTTCAGCTACGGCGAAAGTAATAACCCATATTAAATAGCTAAGGTTTGTATAGTTAGGAAAAATACAAATTACCTACAAATTTGTCATTTTGTATAAATTCCCCTAATTTGAAAAAAAAAACAATGCTCTTGAAGTGAATTCAAGAGATTGTAAAGCTTTGGATGTGGAATTGACAAGACTAGCAGAAAATACAGATCAGGGATACTAAGGACGTCATAAATTGCGGTTATGTAAATATTCAATCTCTTGATGATAGAACAAAACAATTCAAAGACAGAGAAGAAGCAGATTTTTTTTTTACATAGCAATATCTGAAACATGGCCAAATAACTTTGGTAAGGCTAAGATAACTGAATTTACCCCAAATACACATGCAGTACAGTACTTTATTTCATATTCCGAGACAGGGCGAGTAAAGGGGGGAGTTGGGCTCTTCATTCTCAAAGTCTTTTCTAATCTCAAGAGTTTATAAGAATTAGTGTAATAAGTTTTGAATATATGGAAATTAACTTTACACACAAAAATGAGAAAGATATCTATTGTAATCGTCAACAAACCTCCAAGAATAAATGTAAATATATTTTTTGAGAAGTTCAGTATGCTCATTGAGATGATTGACATAGCAACAATGAATTTATTTATCTGTGGAGACATCAATTTTTGGATGTACTATGCATCAAATTGTGATGCTTCAGTCTTTAGTAAACTATTGGAATCATATAAATTGGTTAATGAAGTTGATTGTACAACAGCTTTGACTGGGCATGATGGAATGAACAATATTGTATCAAATATGAATATGGAAGAGAAGTGTACTATTTCTCTGTTGCAAAAGCTTATAACTTTTAGATTACCTTTATAGAAACACTCAATGTTAAGGAAAATAAGCTTTAGATGTAAATAAAATTTTTCTCCTTGTGTATTTATTGATGGTTACAAAGAAATTATTATCATTATTCCCTGCTGTCATGTAAATCAATGTTTATTAGGCTCCGTATGTTCTGATTGCCGTATAACTGTATACAATTAGGTGAATGAAAATGAATATGATAACATGTGCCCCTTGATGGAAAAGACTACTGTATAACCCTTATGGACCGATATTCTTGCTTCAATAGGAAGACTTTACAGTAAAAGAAGGTAAAAGACGTAAAGAAATAGTGGAGTTGGTTAAAAACTGAAAGTGCTTAGGTGCAGTACAAAACCTGATATTGCTAATGCCTTTTAAGGAGGAAAAGGAACTGATGATATATGAAAAAAAATCCAGGAAGCAAAAACAGACATGAATACAGTACAGTAAGTTATAATGTCTCCTAAATTGTATAATGGGAAATGAAAATAAAAAATGCTACCAGATGGATATAACAATCAAGAAATGGCTAATAAATTTATAGAATTATTTTAAACCAAATGGAAAATATAAATGGGTCTTTTACAGATATTCCATATCAGATTAGTGCTGTACCAGATACACAAATAAGATGAACAAGATTTAATAATACAGGTATAACAAAAGATGAACCCATCAGGATTATTGAGGGGGAAATAAAACGAATTGTGCGATTGATCTGATGCCAATATCCAACGAAATTGGATGTGTACTAGGCTCAATCTTATTTTCTTTGTTCCTACACGGATACAAACCGTCATCCTTTACCCAGAGAATGAGTTTGAGTGCGAAAGGTTGACGGCTGTTAGATCGTTTAACGAGCAGTCAAGTGACAGGTGGGAGTGAGGAAGAGGAGCCCCTCCCCCTCACCTGACAAAGTCTCTTCACTAATGTTTTCTGCAGCTTCAAGTACGGACATACGCTGGGCTTTCAAACGAAATTACAATATACTTTTTCTTTCAGAGAGTTAATACTAGCTGTTAATTGCTATTGTGAAGCAAGACACTTGTTTGTGGGAGGATGTTCTTTACATCCAGTGTTTTTTTTGTTAAATTGTCTGTAAATCCACTCACTCTCTGTCCTCTTGCTAGGGGCATGATTGTGCTTAATCATCCCAGTGTACCGAGTGTAGGTCGTGGCCTCCTTGTGGTAGTACTGTAGACATGTGCTTTGAGGGAGAGGAAGATAGCTCTGGTTCCTTCCGCTCATCGGGTGCAACTGCTTTCGTTGCTTGTGTGCTCGCTTCCAAGTCTCATTTCCCGGAGAGTGTGGCAGGAGCATGGAGCCCTTGTACTGTACCTATGTCGTCGGATTTTCAGGTTCTGGTGGCGTGTGGTGTTCTTCCTTTATTCATCACATCCTATCGGAGACTGGAGGCTCTTCTCCGTTTATAATACCACTGACGACAAGTGTGACCTAAGGAGGGTTTGGCCTCCTTTGGTGTTTCAGGTAGGCTCACCAGTGCCAGTGTCTCCTTGTTATCCCCAATGTCAGTATTCTGGTGATGTCTGCAGTGGTTCCTCCTCGCTAGGAGCCAGGGGCCCGAAGGATGTGTTCCTTGGTGCGTGGGGGTGTTTGTTCCCATGCATCTCCTGCCCCCCTTCTCATATGCTTTTCCTCGACTCCTCTTCCTTGTCATTCTCTTCGGCTTCCAACTATAGCACTTCTAAGATGAAGAAGTCGAGGAGGGCTTGTCAGCTTTAAGTCATAGGAGTGGGACCCCTTTTGACATCACCTTTTTAGGAGGGGTAGGCAGCACCATGGGGGAAGGAGCCACACCCCTGTATTACGGCCTTGAGCCCTGATCTCTTGGGCCTGAGCTCTTGACCCCGACTACCCCATCAGCCAAGTGGGACTAATATGGTTCCAAATCTAGCCCCCCCCCCTCCCCCGAGCATCAAGCTTCTGCTCTACTGAGGCCAGACTTGGGTCCCTGGCTATCCTGGTAGCCAAACGGGTCTGGTGTTACTTCTGTGTTTAGTTTCCACGTGGGCTGATGTACAGAGCCAAGGCCGTGACCCCAGGGTTGCACCTTCATGGGACTCTGGTCCCAGGCTACCTCAGTAGCAAAATAGGACAAATGTTACGGCCCCACGTTTTCCCCCCCGCTGCGGTCATTGTACGGGGCTAGAACAGAATCTCCAGAACATGCTGCCTCATTGGCCTTAGCGAGACTGGGGTATAAAATGTCTCGAGGACTCCGAACCGCTGTACGGTGTACATTGAGGCAGACTACCCCTTGTCAGAGAGTTCCTTTGTGAAGGTCCATATTTTCATTTGCGAGTGTAATGGCCTGGGGGAGAAAGCTGTGGCATCTCCAGCAGGGAGAACTTTGGTCATTCATTGGGACTGAGGTGCTCCTCAAGGTTCGGAGCCCTCGTTAGAGTTGCCATGGGCGGATCTGGTGAATTTGGCCCTGGATTGAGTGAATGGTCAGATCTGGCTCTGAGAACTCACTTCAGTACAGTTGGTCAAGCAAGATCCTGCCTCCTCACCCACACTCTCCATGTAGTGGAAGTTCTTCACGCGAGAGAATGCTGCGTCTACACCTCTGCCAGTTAACCCGTCAGTGTGCGCCCTGACGGAGATCTCTCGGAGAAACTCGACGCGGAGGGCACTTCCTTCTCAGCCTCTGAGTCACTGGCCAAGGAGGTTTTAGGCTCTCCATGCTGCTTCCTGGCTAGACCAGTGGTCAGGAGCAGTGACATACTTTGCAAAGTCAATGAAGTTGCCAACCAGTGAAGCTTTGGAGAAGTACAAGAGTCTTGTGCTGTTAGGCAGGAAGGCAGTTGCCTTCCCTGTCCACCACTCAACAATCCTGTGTGCCAACAGGCTTTTGAAGAGGTGAGATCCTGTGGTTTTCGATTCTCAAAACAAGTTTTCCCAGAGATGGAGTTGGCGTTGCGAAACTCGTTGGTACGGTGTGCCACGTCTCTCCTTTCTGAGACTCGTGTGCAGGCAGCGATGGAATCAAGGGGGACCGTTTCGCAGGAATCCCTGATCTTGTGCCCTGTCTCCTTCATGGTCCCTGTCTCTTCGAACTTGGTGGCAGCCAAACTTTTGGGTGCGGCCAAGCCTGCTGGGTCTGAATTTAGGAACATCCTTGCACCTGTTCTGCAATCCCTGTTTGTAACCCCCATGACCTCTTCCCGAAAAGAGCATCGGTGTAAACAGCTTTTTCGGGCACCCCAACCCGTCCCTGTTAGGAAGGATGGTGGAGGGAAGGAGAAGGAAGTGCTGATGGTCATCATTCCCCCTCCCTCACTGTTGATAGTAGGGTGATGCCTGTCTCGCCACTGAGTGACTGGGCAGAGAAACAGGGCTGTATGATGAGTGGTGAGTATCTTTTGGGATGGTTATTTGCTACCCTTTCTGGACTGCCACCAACCCCCATCTCAAGTCCCGATCAAGTTCCCTCTGCATTATCTAACATTACCAAAAGCCCTGACCTTGTAGTCAGAGGTGGACAGGATGTTGGAGAACACACTAGAAGTTGTTTGAGACAAGTCTCTGGGCTTTTAAAGTCATCTCTTCCTAGTGGAGATGGTGACTGGGGGCTGGAGACAAGTCATTGACCTCTCTCTCAATAAGTTTGTTCGCCATACAAAATTCAGAATTGAAACTGCCGTCTGTGCTGTTTTCTAGTAGAGAGGGAGACTTCATGCTTTCAGTAAACATGAAGGACACATACTTTCAAGTGTCTTCTTCATTCCTCTCGAAAGTACCTACAGTAAGCTTCTCCCTCTACAGTATGGTGTACCAGTTCAAGACTCTGCTTTGGACTGTGTACGGCTCCCCAGGTGTTTATGCAGGTGTTCACCTTGGTAGCCACTAGGACCCTTTCACCTTAGTAGCTGCTTGGAACCATTTACGAGGGGTACATATGTTGATGCATCAGTACAATTGGTTGATCCTGGACTTTTTGGAGAGGTCGTTGCTACAGGATTAAGATCGAATTCTCATGTTATTCTGGGCAAGAGGAATGTATTTATAGACATGCATAATTACCAGGAGCAGGTTGTAGGTGCAGAGTGGTCCCTACATCCTCTTGTAGGGAAAAGGCTTCTTGCCCGGTGGGACTCTCCAGGGATTGACTTGTTTGCCACCCAGTAGAACAAGAAGTTCCCCGTGTTCTGCTCCCCAGAATCTGGCAGAACATGACCGTAGGTTCAGGTCTTTTTCCATCCCCACTCTTCGGGAAGTGTTGGGTGGTGATCGAGAGGAGATGCTCTTATACCTTAATGGCTCTGCAGTGCTATCTGAAAGGGACCCGAAACCTCAGGCTCGAGTGTCAGAGACTTTTTGTTAGCAGTGGCAGGTCAAATTAAAAGGTTTGAAGGAACATGGCCTCTTTCTAGCTTCTTGAGATGATACGTAGGGTGTATACCTCAACTTTTGAGAGTGTCGAGGTGCCTGCTAGGACCAGAGCTCATAAAGTTTTGGGGTATTAGTCCCATTCTTGCCTTCAGGAGAAACATGTCAGTGGGACAAGTGTTGAAGGCTGGTTTTTGGAGAAGGCAGACCACCTTCACAGCCTTTTACTTGCAAGAGTATACTCGAAAGTCCCTTTGACCTGTGGTGGCTGCTCAAGCAGTTTTGTAACCAGCCCAGCTCCCACACAGGACAGTGATGCATCTCGTCTATGGAAACATATACATGTAAATCTGTACTGAATGGTTGCATAACTGGCTCTTCTTCATTCTTCTTTTCCCCCTCTTGAGGACAAATCCCTGATGCTACTCTTCCATGTTACGCTTCAGAATCCGATTCTTTAGGTCTAAAGAAGTATCTCTCCCATCCCCCTTAACGAGGCGGCCAGTTTTGATCATGCAAAGTATTTTCAACTGACATTCACTTCAGAGGAAGTTTATCTCAAGATTGATTGGATACGTTCTTACACCAAGAGCCCAAGTCCTATCATGCTTTCATTCCTATAAAGTCAGGTAAACTGTTGCTGGGGTTATCACTTTGCTTCTACACAGGTCAAGCAGTGTTCACTTCCAGGGAGGAAAGCAAACATTCCAATTAGGCTCCAAGGGGAATTCCAACCCACCAAGCAGTGATTTTCCATAATTAGGGATGATGTTTAATGCGCTGCGCAGGAATAAATCACAAATGTTTAAAGTAATTTGTATTTTTTCTAGCCTTACAAAAATGAGTCCTTTAATCCAATTTCCCTCCTCAACCACCCCTTTGAGTCCTGCCCTGAAAGGTCAAAAGTGAACGCTCTCCTTGCACCCTCACCTGCTGGATGATTTTAACAGTCGACTCTAACTCACACTGAATCAATGTCCCTAATTAAAGGACTCGGGTTTGTATGGCAAGGAAAAATACAAATTGCTTTAAAAATTTGTGATATCTCTCTCCTTCATGACCTACTTCCATCAGAGTGCATAAGTCGGTAGTATAAAAATTGGGGGAGGTTCATGGAAATAAAAGGGATTTTGACGAAGGAAAAATCTATTTCTGGGTGAGGGACCTGTGTTGCCCAGTGAAATGCTCCTCTAGCACCGTTTCTAAGGCATAGTTATTGCTGAATATGCCAGAGAAAAAAAAGAGATGCATGGAATGCCAGGAATAAACCTAGCTTGCTCACTCATTGGGTATTGGTATAGAAAACTGGGGCATGATTGAACCACGACCATAGATCCCTCAACAATTAGACCTCTCCTTCATCAACATCTCCCCACCCCCTATCCTCATTCCTCCCAGCACCCGAAGCTTGGACCAACCAGGGTGAGGGAAAAAGGGAAAGGGTGGGTTTACTGGGCGACACAGGTCCCTCGCCAAGAAATGGATTTTTCCTTCGTCAGAATCCCTTTTCTGGGCTGGACCTGTGTCGCTCCGTGAAATCATAACAGAGAAATGGTACAAGCTTGGGTAGAGTTAAACACAAGGGACTGAAACTAAAAATATATAATGCAAAAAGAGAGTTTAATTGTACAAAAATATTTACAAATATAAAACATAAGATATACAAAACAGACAGATAAACGGGGTAAACTCTCAAGATGAAAATGCCATTACTGTACAACAAATAAAATACAAATTTCAAGCAAACAATGTAAACTGAGGTAAGGATGCACATCAAAAATACAACAAGAACGGTAGGGGGAGTAGGCTAGGCGGGCTAAATATGCTCCTTATAAGGAGATAAGATAAAAAAATATAAGGGGGAAAAAAAAAGGGATTTTGACGAAGGAAAAATCTATTTCTGGGGAGAGACCTGTGACGCCCGGCGAAAAAGTCCTTCTTTGTACTTTTTCTGATATAAATCTTCCAAATATACCAGAGAAAATTAAAAGCATGGAATGCAGAGGTTGCAACCCTCGCGCGAGCACCTTGTTGGTGTCGTATATCTAAAAAGGGCGTTTGTAAAACACTATTCACAGGCTGTCTTCCATTTAGATAATCCCTTCATCAAAGGGGGAGGGCCGTGACAGGCCCTAGAGAATACAGTTGGGTTACCCTACCGACACCTACCACTCGCGCTCACCAGGTCATCCTTCTGTTTTGGACTTGCCCGCTAAGTTGATAAGTGTTTTGCCCAGTGTTTTTCGAAGTGATTGTCGTTAATTCAACATGACTGACGTTGATACTTCACCCTTACCAATGTTAAGTACCATAGTTTGTTTTGGCAGCTTTTGACAGTACCGGGCATTTGTTCTGTTTCCAATATGGTGGTTTTTAGTTTTGGAAGCGATTGTCCGGCCGAGGTATCGGCAGCCATTTTGTGTTATGTTCGCTTCGGTAAATATTCTAGTTAATTTTGCCATCTGGTACTCTGTCATCTAGGTTATATCACTACGTTTTATGGCCTTTTAGTGTTATCATTAATTTTTACTATGGTATTTATTTGCTTGCAAGTCCAATTTGGACCTACGAAGAATAGCGATTTAAAGAATAGCGAATTAAAGTTTAGCGATTTAGTCTGTTAGTTTGTACTCGCCTCAGAGGCTTCGATTTAGACTATATCCATATTTATTTGTTACGTTGTCGTTATTCTTCGTTCTTGGTTATTACTAAGAAAAGCAATCAATTTTATTAATGTTCTTGTTTTATTGTGTGATGTTAGTTTTTTTATTATGTAACCTTGAGAGCGAAAACAGAGACTGCTCGTTCCCTGTTCTACAGATATGAGTTATCCCTTCTCTCGTTTTCTTTGTTAGCTCGAGTAAGAGAGGTGAATTTCCCGTTCTCCGTTTTTATACGATCACGAGTTATTCAGGCCTCCTCTTAGTATCAGAGTTGATGATAGTACGTTTAATATTATAAACGTTTTTATTGATGTGGTTACTGTTAATATAGCTAACACTATTAATAGGTACGTTAGTGTATGAGTCATTAATTGGGGTCGTTCTGATGTTCCATCACCTGAGGCCATAGCCGTTAGAAATAAAGTCTTCCTAAGAAGAGTGATATAAGAGCAGGATTCATTGTCCGTGTCCATCGCAAGTTTGAGAACACCGTTCAGAGACCAAGAGTCCTTTTGTGGCCGAACCGAAGGTCGAAGCCTAGCACATGTTTTTGGGGTTGATGAGAAATAGGAATCAGCTAGGTTAATGTTGAACCCAACAAGGTAGATCTTCTTCAAAGCTGACTTGATGGTGGTAAAAGAAAGGACCTTTTTACAATGGTTCATCTCTATCCGGAGGATTTATACTCCCACTCGCCACTGTCGCAAATTTAAGGCCTCAAAGGATTTTAAATATGAGATTTCCATCTGGTATACCTTTTCAAATCTTTAAAATTCTTGTTATGGAAATAATTAACTGAGTTTGCCACAGCTCAGACATCATGGGCAATAAGGAAATTCGTTATTTTTATACTCGCCTGATGTTCATATACATTCCCACCTTCCTTCCCACTGATTAGTGATGTCAAGAAGATAGGATAATAGTTTCGACTTTGATGACTTAAGCTGACACCTTGGGTTACCATTAGTCACCAGATGCCACCCTAGTTGGTGAAAGGTGTGCCTTCTTGAAGAGAAGAAGAGGGGAATTTTATAGTTTCTTTTGGGTTATATGTCAATGTAAATCAAGCTTCAAGAACAAACCAATATGAGTACAGTATAGAAATAGAAAATTTTATTATTAAATTGTAAATTTTTCTTTTTTTTGAACATGAAAGCTTCATATTGTGCTGTGTGATCTCCATAATTTTATTCTTACTTTGCATTTGTAATCACATCACCACATAATCTATTAGTGCTGTATTCTATCCTTGTATTTATGCACTATACAATATGTATGCTAAAAATTAATGAATGTTCATTTTATCATTTAAAGAAGTAGTTCAGTGTAAATTAGATACCGACTGATGCACTTACCAAGGCTACTAATTTTCTGCGACAGTATTCGTTACATGTTTTAAG